>NW_026895848.1:0-186202 GCF_033153095.1 Gastrolobium bilobum | reverse complement strand
CAATAGGAGTTTTGAAAGCAGTCCTATATGCCCACAAAGCATCATCCAGCCGCTTAGACCAATCCTTCAAAGAGTTCCCAACAGTCTTCTCGAGAATCCTCTTCAACTCTCTATTAGAAACTTCCACTTGACCACTAGTTTGAGGATGATAAGGTGTAGCAACCTTATGTTTAACACCATACTTAGCCTGTAGGTTATCAAATTGCTTGTTACAAAAATGAGTACCTCAATCACTTATTATTGCCCTTGGCAACCACCTTAGCATCATTGGTGGGAAGAGCAACAACCTCAACCCATTTGGAGACATAATCAACATCAACAAGGATGTATTGGTTGGAGAATGATGAAGGAAATGGTCCCATAAAATCTATCCCCCATACATCAAATAATTCTACCTCTAATATGCTATTTAGAGGCATTTCATCCTTGTGGGAAATGTTTCCAACTCTTTGACATTTATCACATCTTTCCACATAATCCCTTGCATCTTTGAATATCGTAGGCCAATAATAACCACTCTGTAGAACTTTTTGAGCGGTTCTATTACCTCCAAAGTGTCCTCCAAAGTCTGATGCATGGCAGTGCCACCGGATCTCATGAACTTCAAATTATGGCACACACCTTCTTATAATTCCATCAACACACTGGAAATACATATAAGGATCATCCCAATGAAATCTCCTTGCATCTCTGAGGAACTTCTTCTGTTGTTGCCTGGTAAGGTTGGGAGGCAACTCTTTTATCACCTTGTAATTGACAATATCTGCAAACCAAGGGGGTACAAATATAGCCATCACTCTTTCATCAGGGAAATGGTCATTTATTTCTCTCTCAGGACCATCTTGTAATCATTTCTCCTGGATGCGTGACATATGATCTGCCACCTTATTCTCTACTCCAGCTTTATCTCGGATCTCCAAGTCAAACTCTTGAAATAAGAGCATCCACCTTAATAATCGGGGCTTGGCATCCTGCTTATTCATCAAGTACTTGATAGTAGAGTGGTCAGTAAAAACAATTACCTTGGAACCCAACAAATAAGATCTAAATTTGTCCAAGGCATATACTACTGCTAGCATTTCTTTTTTAGTCGTGGCATAATTTACTTGTGCCTCATTTAAAATCTTGCTAGCATAGTATATGACATGTAACAATTTATTCTTACGTTGGCCAAGGACTGCACCTATAGCATAGGCACTAGCATCACACATGAGCTCAAAAGGTAAACTCCAATCAGGAGCTACAAGAACGGGAGTTGTAGTGAGCTTTTCTTTCAAAAGATTAGAAGCTTTAAGGCATGCATCATCAAATTGAAATTCAGAATCCTTTTCTAAAAGTTGGCTCAAAGGTTTAGCTAATTTAGAAAAGTCTTTAATAAATCTCCTGTAAAACCCAGCATGTCCTAGAAAACTTCTAACACTAGTCACATTATTAGGGGGAGGAAGTTTCTCAATCAACATTAATTTTGCTTCATCTACCTCAATCCCTTTTTCAGATACCTTATGACCTAAGACAATTCCCTCTTGTACCATAAAATGACATTTTTCTCAGTTAAGTACAAGATTTGTTTCTTGGCATCTTTTTAACACATGAGTTAAATTCAACAAACATAAATCAAAACAAGAGCCAAAAACGGAAAAGTCATCCATAAATACCTCAAGGTTTTTTCTCCACCATGTCAGAAAAGATGGAGAGCATGCACCTCTGGAATGTGGCAGGTGCATTACATAGACCGAACGACATCTGTCTATAAGCAAAGACTCCAAAAGGGCAGGTGAAGGCTGTTTTCTCCTGATCTTCTGGTGCCACTGGAATTTGGTTGTACCCAGAATATCCATCCAAGAAACAGTAGTAATTATGACCCGCCAATCTTTCCAACATTTGATCAACGAAAGGAAGTGGGAAGTGATCTTTCCTTGTGGCAGTATTTAACCTCCGATAATCCACACACATTCTCCAACCAGTAATGGTTCTAGTTGGAATCAGTTCGTTTTTCTCATTGTGGACTACAGTGATACCTCCCTTTTTCGGAACTGTTTGCACCGAGCTTACCCAAGCAGTATCCGAAATTGGATAAATCATACCAGCATCAAGAAGTTTCACAACTTCCTTTCTTACAACTTCCTTCGTTGTTGGATTGAGCCTCCTTTAAGGCTGCCTTACTGGTCGAGCTTCTTCCTCCATGAGGATTTTATGAGTACAGAATGAGAGATTAATACCCTTCAAATCAGAAATTGACCATCCTATAGCAGTCTGAGGGTTCTTCAATACTGTAATCAATCTGATTTCTTGCTCATAAGACAACCCCTTATTAATGATAACAAGGTAAGTCTCTTCTTCACGCAAGAAGATATATTTAAGAGTTTTTGGAAGTTCCTTCAACTCAACCTTTGGGGCACCATCTTCCTTATCAGAATCTTTCTTTTCAAGAACTTCAAATACCTCAACCTTTTCTTCCTTCAAAGGAACTAATTCATGCATTTTAAGTTCTTCCTCAGACTGTTGACTAGAAGGTATTTCTTCTTCCACCACTTGCTCTAGAATATCAAGTCGAAAACAATCGCCTTTATCAGAAGATTGTTTTATGGAGTCAAAGACGTTGATGGTGATGGTCTCATCATTCATCCTCAACTCAAGCTTGCCATTTTCAACATCAATCATGGCTCGAGCAGTAGCCAAGAAAGGTCTACCCAATAACAAAGGCATTTCAGTACCCTCTTCCATGTCTAACACTACAAAATCTGCTGGGAAGATGAACTTGTCCACTTTAACAAGAACATCTTCAATAATTCCACTCGGTCTCCTCAAAGATCTATCAGTGAGTTGAAGCAAAACTATAGTGGGTTTTAATTCAGTAATTCCCAGAAATTTGCAAACAGATAACGGCATCAGGTTAATGCTTGCCCCAAGATCACACATTGCCCTGCCAACATCAGTATTACCAATAGCAATGCGAATATTGAAGCTACCTGGATCATTGAGTTTGGGTGGAAACTTCTTCTGTATGATGGCACTATACTCCTCAATGAGTGTGACTGTCTGGCATTCCTGCGGCTTATGTTTTCTGGATAACAAGTCCTTCATGAACTTGACATAATTGGGCATGTTAGCCAGAGCTTCAGCAAAAGGTATGTTTACATGCAACTTCTTGAAGATATCAAGAAATCTTGCATATTGCTGCTTTTGAGCATCCTTCTTGAATCGTTCTGGATAAGGTGCCATGGCTCTCACATATTCCGGATTCAACTCAAATTTCTTCCTTTTAGCAACAATAGGTGGCTCTTCTTCCTCACCTTTCTGAACAGTTTTCTCAACATCAGAAGGAATTATCACTTCTTTTTCTGTCTCCTTGACCTCCTTAAGCTTCTCATCAGCTTCTACATTTATGCTTGGCTTTTCCGGAGCTGCTACCACCTTACCACTTCTAGTTGTGACAGCCATACAATCTTCCCTGGGGTTGGTAACTGTATTGCTAGGGAAGGTACTTGGAGCTCTTTCTGCAAATTGCTTAGCCAGTTGGCCAATTTGATTCTCCAAGTTCCTAATAGAAGCATTGGTGTTTTTGGTATTTGCTCTAGTCTCCTCCATGAAAGCATTTGTGTTCTTGGTATTGGCTCTAGTCTCCTCCATGAAAGCATTAGAATGCTGAGCCATTTGTCCAATTAACTTCTCCAAATCAGAAAGTTCCTTCTGTGGAATAGGAGGAGGTTGCAGATAATTGTTGGAACTATAGTCAAGACCACCTCCTTGACCTCTCCTTTGAAAATTACTTCCAGAAGGAAAATTCTGATTTCTTGAAAAAATTTGTTGGGGCTTCTGTTCATACCAAACCCCATTTACTTGCAACTGTTGTGGATTATCACCCATTAGAGTAGGACACTCATTAGACTCATGAGCTTCCTTACAATATTCACAAACCACATGAGTTGATTGAACCTTGGACACTTGAAGTTTTTCAAACTTTTCATATAAGCTGTCAAACTTTTTGGACAACATCTTTTGTTCAGCAAGCATAGCATCATTGCTTTCCAGCTTTATCACTCCTCTTTTTATTTGAGATGGTACGCTCTCATTCTCATTCCTTGCCAGTTTCTTTATCAAGTCAATAGCTTGTTCAGATGTACTCTGTCGAATAGAACCTCCAGCTGCACTATTAATCACCAACCTTGTTTCAGGAGATATGCCATTAAAGAAGATCGCCACCTTTCTGTCACCATCTCCCTCATAGTGCGGACACTTTCGGATAAGTTCCTGGAATCTATTCCAGGTTGCATACAGCGATTCTCCTTCAAGCTGGTGGAAGTTGGTGATCTCATTCACCAGCTGGTTGTACTTCTCCATAGAAAAGAACTCGGCAAAGAACTTTGTTGATAAGTCTTCCCATGTCATAATACTATTAGCCGACTGCCTTCCTATCCATTTGAGAGCCCTTCCCTTAACAACAAAAGGAAATAATTGAAGCCTGATTGCATCAGCAGACACTCCATTGTGCTTAGTAGTGTCACAAATCATCAGAAATCGATCTATGAACTCACGAGGGTCTTCCTCCTCAACACCAGAAAATTGAGCCCTCTCCACCAAAGTAATCAAAGATGGCTTCAGCTCAAAATTGTTTGCCTCCACTGTCGGCCTGAGTATACTTGAGCTTGACCTATTGAACACCGGAGTCAGAATGGTGTCCAACAATCTTGGAGGTGGGTTGTTTGCATTGTTGTTACCCGCCATTTCTTGTATTGGTTGTACAGGTACGTTCTTCAATTCTTCCTAAATTATTTGCTTGGCAACTTTCCGCAGTCTCCTTTCAGTCCTTGAAATTTCTGGATCAAATACAAAGTCTGTAGGAGGAATTCTACCTCGCATAAAACTTAGAAAATTTTGTTAGTAGCACCTGCAAACACAAAATAAGATAGAAAAAAATAAAATAAAATAAATAAAAATAAAAATCCAATCTCAAAGATCAACGGTTATTTGTAATATTGGAATTAGCAATCCCTGGCAACGGCGCCAAAAACTTGATGCTCTCTGGCAAGTATACCGATCGCACAAGTAATATAGAAAGTAAGTAGAGTATCTTCTCCACATGGATTGTAAACCAAGTACTACAATAACCAGTCCCCTTAAGTTGGAAAACTTGATTTGTTGTTTGGAAAAATTGCGAATTGATTTTGAGTAACAATAAGAAATAAAAGTAAAGACTTGTTTTTGAATTTTTATTTAAGAGAAATAAAACAATATCAATGAGAATTGATTTTAAAAATATGAGAAAACATTGTAGCTAGAGCGCACTCACCTTAAGATCCCCACTTCTTACTTTGGATTGATTCACAATACTTATTCATATAATTACTCGAATAAATTATTATCTAAGAATATTTATTAGTTAACCCTCAATTCCTTGCAAGGTTAACCCTTTAATCCCCAATTGGAACCCCAATTCCTTGCAATGTTCCTCATGATATTAAGCAATGAACGCAATAATTTAAGCATCCGCAATTAAATACACATCTGTTCCTAGCATGTATACCGATTGTTATCCTACCCCCTTTCAAGATCAAAACCCCAATATTCCTATCTAGGGTTCTAACCCTCAAACTATTCTCAACTATCAGATTGATCAGTTCTAATAAAGAAAATACAAAATACGCACAAGGTAGAGACAAAGATAATTATATAAATGAGTAAAACTAAATCAATCCATCGTAACAAGGGTTCACATAAGGCTCGTGACCCTAACTACAATAAAAAATAACTAGCCAAGCATAATCATGGCTGAAAATAATCCAATATTCAAAAGCATAAAATTAAGGAAAAAGGAGAAGAAGAACTTGATCCCAGGAATCCTCTCTGAGCACTGTCGTCGTCTCTCTTCAGAAGAATAGGTCTGAATACCTAATTCTATCATAAGGATCCTATTTATATGACTCTTTTCCTTCTCTCAAAAATACCTTCGGAACAAGACGAAGTAGTTTTCCCGCAAACCGGCGCCGGTGTGGCGCCACTTAGCGCCGTTGTGAAAAGTCGGACTCATTTTCTCGGAAAATGACGCCAGTTGGCGCCATTTTGGCGCAATTTGGCGCCATTTTCCTAGCCAATGTATGCTGCATTTCGGCACTGGTTGGCGCCGATTCTCCTTGGTTTAGGCGCGACATGGCCCCATGATTTTGGTGATGAATGTGGCACCAGTTGGCGCCACTTTTCGTGCCACTGAGCGCCACTTTTCTCCTCGGCGCTACTTGGCTTCGTTTTGGCGCCAGTCAGCGCCATTCTCCTGGAATTTGTAGTGTGCTGCACGACGCTAACTTGCGCCACTGTGGCATCAAGTTGCGCCATTTCTCTGGCATTTGTAGTGTGTTGTACCTGTGTAGAATTGCGTTAACAGGCTTTTTATACTTTTAACTTCTTTTTCCTGTAAAAACACAACCAATAGGTGAGAAATATTATTGAAAAGAAAGAATCAATATAATTAGCAAATATGTATTTAAGTTGCTCTTTTATGACTCAATTCTTATCAATTTTAACACAGAAAATCACACTTGCCAGAGGCATATCAAGTAGTTAGCATGAAATGTATTATGCTTTGCCTTGTTATTCTGTTTTACTATATTCCGTTTGTTGTGTAGTGCGATGAGCACCTTGTTCGTTTTGCTGTGTTGGTGAGATGCTCACCTTGTTGTTGTATTTAAGTACTTTGGCTTCTCATTTGGGAATTAAGCAATCAGCAATATTCTTCTTTATTCTTTTTATTATCATTTTAAGGAGGTTTCCTTACCCTTGAAGTGAGGTCTTATTAGAATTGTAGTCTCATTATACAAAAATGAATGTATGAAACCATATCCACCAATGAAGAGCCATCCCATGTTAGCAAAATCCTTCATTAGCTGCACATGTAGCACTTTGAATTCGAGACGGCAAAGCAAACTTCTCTAATGATCTCAAGCAAACAAATATACGACGTTAGTAGATAGAAGGTGTGTCGTCATTGTGATGAACGAAGAAGTGGAGGTATGATGCATGGTTAAGCTGAAAATATTTTTGTCAAAAAAGTTATTATATTATTTTTGCAACTAATAATTATATAAATGTGAATTGCACGATGATGAAGAAACAGGTATAGCTTGATATGGGGGGCTCTTTTGACAATGGTATAGACAAAGGTCCTTGAGTAGCTACCCTTCACATTATAAATGATAATAAAATGGGGATGGCGAATATGGTGTTTCTAGTTGAAGGTTCTCCAGTAGGACATAACAAGAGCTCATGAGTTTTTCTAGCAGTGGTGTCTTTTGTGATGGAGAGGGTGTATTTATAGGTGATCTCTGAAAATTAATGTGGTGGGACTTATATTTCACATTGAGAGGGGGATGGAGGCTGGATGGGACGATTTTCTCGCTATCAGTCGTATTTCCCTTGGTATGTGATGTTACCGTGGCTGCGTTAGCCTGAGATTGGGGAATATGTCCCTACTTTCCTGGAGGTAGAAGTGACTTGTGGGGTCTTGAATATGGGCCGAATTACTAGGCCTAAGACTTGGGCCAGCAACTTGGGACTAGCTAGAACAGAAGTGCCCCCAGCTTAATATTCTACGAAGTCGGGATATTAAGGTGTGCATGGTCAATGTCCACACGGATACATTGACTAGATTATGATGTGGCGGCCATGCTTTATTCTTGTTTTTGTTGTGGTCATCATGGGTAGCATTCCGTTCGATACCAGCACACGGCAAGGGTAACATGTCGCTTTGGAGACATCATGTGATGTGTGTCTCACGTTCGGTCGCCACAACTGTTTTATAGTTTGTGGTTGTTCAATCGTCTTATCGTATCTTAATTATGATGTCGTGTAGACGTGTCATTTTGTGTAACCGTATCATCAGTGGCGGAGCTAGCCCAAAAATTTAGGTAGTGTCAAAAAATTTGACATATTAAATTATTAAAATAGTTATCGTAATTTCACATATTTATCGGAAAAAATTGTTACCATGAATTTTAAGTTATATATATATATATATAATTTACTAAATAATATTACACAATATTAAAAATTCAAATGAACAATTGCCAAAGATTATATATTAAAGTGATGGATTATGAATAATAGTTACCTATTAATTACCATTACAAAATCTAGTTAATTTGTTTTAAAGAAACTCTATAAATGTGTGATCAAGCGTTTTAAATGATTTAACCAATTGATGGGCTAACCGAAACTCCATATAAAAATAAAAATATAACAAAATTGAATCATTAATTGCTATAAACAAGTTGACCTTTAATTTGATGCGCACAAAAACCGATTCAAGCGTTCTTTCACAAACTATATTTTCCGGGGGTTCAACATTTGGTACAATATTAAATGGCTTAGACCTTTTATCAAACACAAAGACAAATTGGGCTAACACAAATATCAAACAATCAACCAAGGAGTCCCATCAATGCTACTTAGACTTGAAATAAGTATGGCCTTATACATCAACCATTGTATGTGAAATCAAACAAGATTAAAAAAATAAAATATTTACTCACACATTTGTTAGCATAGTAGAATAGAAATTTGGAGAAAAAGTCTTTAAGGTGAGAACAACAAGGTGATGATTCCTTTTCTTTGAACTTCGCTGACCATAAAATATGATCCTTTTCTCCTCAAATAGCTTCAAGGCGGTGATTATTTGTATTTCAACTGGCAGAGTTTGTCGAGAATAAGATGGCTTTTGCTGCCAACAACAATGATGGTGGGGATGGGTCTATTTATGGTTAAGAAGTGCATCTCTTTGTTCGTTTTCTCCTCCGGTTGACACACCACTTTATATTTTTACTTCCTTAATCTCCCTGAGGGCTCAATTGGGTATCCTTCTCCTTCCTTTTATTTTCTCTATTATTCTCTCTAAAAACTCTTTTTCTTTTTTTAACTCTCCTCTTATCTTTTCTTCCTTTTTGCTCAACAAACGGAGGACAAGAGCAGAATTAATTTTCTCCAAATTTTCTTTTTTATGAATTATTTTTTGTTATTTCTTTTTCCCTCTTCTGGCCTTTGCCCAGATTAATCTACTTTTGTTTCTTGTCTTTTTACTTTCAAGTTAGTAGAGAGTAGAGGAGAAGGAAATGCATGGGTCTTTTTCCATTACTCTTCTGATGAAACTTCATTTTTCATCTCTCTCTAGCATTCGCATTTTTATTTATTCAATTGGTCAAAGCTTTGGGATGATAAAAAATAAAAAATAAAAGATGGACGAAAGGTAGTGTTCACAACTTTGTTTGAAAGGCAGCTGGTGCCAAGTTACCATGCTTTTATCCATTGGCTCATGCTTTTAATTTGAAAGGAAGCTAGTGTCAAGATACCACTAGGCACCAATATGACTCCTTCACTCCTATATCATTTTTTTATGGCTGGTCGTGGCCATGTGTTTGCTTTTGATTAGGAGGAGTTCTTCTATATACATTTATATTGTTAATTTTTTGTTTAATTATAATATTCAAAAAATCAAAAAACTATTGACCGTAGTGAGCTTAGCAAATTAAGTTAAAAAAACCTCATGAGTTAAAGAAAAGTCAAATTTGAGGCAAAAAGACACATTCACTATTCTGATGAAGCAAGTTTATTTTTATTCAACCGAATTATTTTTCAAAAGCCAAAGTTATTTTGTATTGATATCAAAAACAATTCTTGTGTATAAAATTACTTAAAAAACATATAAGTGTTTCTTTTTTCTTTTTACATAAGATTTGGATAAAAAATAATCATACGCTTAATAATAATATAATTAAATTTTCATTATAATTTATTTTATACCTTGACATTATTTAGTTAGTAATTTTCTCTTTAACTATTTTATATATTGTTATGGATATGAATATCATATCCCAACTACTCACCTGAGAATCTACTGAGAGATAGATTCATGAATATCTCAACACCATTAAACAGTCAAAGGGCACAAGATAAGGGTCACATCCCAACAGAAAGGGAGCTGAACCCTAATGCAATCTGGGGAGCTCAAAAGGCCCAAGCCTAGGAAGGTAATCCTTATAAATAAGAGCCTAAGGACCCCAGGTACACACTTCGAACCTATTTACGAATACTGCCCACACTGTGCACACACCCACCCATTGGCTATAAGCCTATTGCTTGTGCGCAGTGATTGGGACCTGGGCTATAAGCCTAGTATACATCTGATTATACACTATCTCTGAGCGCATACCTCACGATATAGCAATACGGTCTATCCAGGAACTAACATTGGCGTCGTCTGTGGGGACGATAAATTTCGATTCCCATTCCACAATGACGAACACCTGTTCGACGTCCAGCACTGCCCAAATGCCGCCACACCAATCTCAGCCTCAGCCTTATGGTATACCGTCACACCAACCTGCATTGGAACAGCTCCAATCAGCCGCGACCCCTGTGCTAGTAGAGGTCCAGGTCAGCGAGGTCGGCACTCAAGGACTGCCCTCCAGAACCCAGCCCAACACGACAGCGGGCCCAGTGCGCCCACCTCCACATAATGAACAATCCAGGGATATAACCACTATGGCCATGAATGTGATCCTCCAAAGGATGCAGGAGATGGAGAATAGATTCCTGGCTCAACAAGGGCTGAATGCCCAGAGGATGGAGGCGCTGGAGGCTGAGCTGTGAAATCAAAACCTTGTGGGACGAGCTGGAGGAGCAGGCTGAGGTGGAAGTGCAGGCCAGGATAATGAGCCACAACATCAAAACGCGACCACGACAGAAGGAAATATGCAGAATCCCCGCCATGACAACCACCAGGAGGGCGGAGGACCAGTCAACAACCAAGGAGATAATTATCTCCTTGATGAGGAGGCTAACGATAGCCCATTCACTGAAAGGCTCATGAACTTGGCAATACCGCAGAGATTCAAGAGTGCCAAGATACCACCGTACGACGGAAGTCAAGACCCGGAGGCCCATTTAGAGGCTTTCAAGACCAAAATGTTGTTCAATGGGATAACTGGACTTATCAAGGCCAGAATCTTCACGACGACGTTAATAGGCCAGGCAATGGCCTGGATAACCAGGCTTCCCAGGAACTCGATTGACTCGTTTGAGGACCTAGCCTGAACTTTTCGGTTGAATTTCGCAACAAGCAAGGCGCATCCAATGCCGGCCTACGCCTTTGGAGGAATTCGACAAAAGGAGAATGAATCATTGAGGAAATACCTTGATAGGTTCAAAGATGCCGCCCTAAAGGTTCGGAATTTAACTGAGCCAGTACACTTGCATCTGATCATCTCGGGATTAGATGGCGATTCTCCACTGGAAAAGTCAATTTACAGGAACCCAGTCAATGACCTGGAGGAGTTCCGACGAAGGTTGGACAAGTACATTGACGTGGAGGACATACATAAGGCTTCTGGGGAATCCAGAGGTCGAAGCCTGAATCACAGGAGTCCAAGCAAGAAAAACAAAGACCGGGATCAACGAGGGGCGAAGAAGGGAAAAGACACTCGGGAGAATAGGTCGGATGACTGATCCCCAAGGAGCAAATATGATGATTACACGCCTTTGAACATGTCCAGGTCTAGGATATGGAAAGTGGTGGCCCAGACTGAAATGCGCAATATCGAGAGACCTCGACCCCTGAAGGCCAAGAGTGGATTGGATAGAAACAAATACTGTGCTTTCCATGACCAGAACAGTCTCATCACGGATGACTGCTGGGACCTCCGAGATGCCATCGAAAAACACATCAGAGAGGGGAAATTGAAACAATACATCATCAGAACTCAGGGCAAGAAGAATAATAAGCAAAGGCGGAGAAGTCGGAGCCCGAAGAGAGAGGATAGAAAGGATCAGAGACAAGACCGCCCTACAAAGGGCAAAGAGATCGAAGATAAAGATGAGATTTTTCAAGAAGCCGAATTTGAGTGCAACGTGATAAGCAGAGCTCTGGGTGGAGGAGGAGACACGACCAACGCAAGAAGAAAGTATCTGAAGGAGGTCATGTCAGTAAGAGACAGGCCAACCATCAAAGGGAAAGCCAACAATTCTACCCTATGAAGCACCGACACTTCAAAAATCCTGACGTATCGTGTCCGACACTCTCGGACACCTCGACACTCCCCGACACTCCAATACGCGTTATAGAAATTCAAAAAAAGATTTAAAGGTTGTGTTGCGTTGAGATTTTAGTTCCAACTATTAGATTCGTTGAATTACGATTACTATTTTATTGAGTTTAATATAAATTTTGGGATATCTTATTTTCTTTGCAAAATTTATGAATATTATGTTTAGATTTTTTTTTTGTTAAATTATTGAATATTAAATATAATATACACTATATAAATTAAAAATATTATTTAATATCAAAACGTGTCGAAATCTAATATTTTTTAGAATTAACGTGTCGGAGAGTCGTGTCATATCGTGTCACGTGTCCCGTGTCGGTATCGGTGCTACATAGATTCTACCCCCCCCCCCCCCCCGAGACTGTTCTTCACTCAGGAGGAACTAGAAATGGTTGTACCCGGACACACTGACGGCTTGGTGATCACTGGAGTGCTAGTCAACTGCCGGGTTAAGAGAATCTTTATTGATCACAGGAGCTCGACAGACATACTTCTCTGGGACGCTTTTCAAAGGATGAACCTGGACGAGAAGGACTTGAAACCATGCATCATCGAGATGGTCGGATTCAATGGAGCGTCATCCCCCCCAAAGGGCTACATTGATTTGAAGCTGACCTTAGGGACGAAGGACTCATTCCGTGCTGGAAGGGTTCGTTTCGTCGTAGTAGACACCGAGTCGTCCTACAATGTGATTATTGGCCGACCTACAATACACGACTGGGACATGTTGATCTCCACCAAGCATCAAGCCCTGAAGATGCCGGGGGCAAAGAACGAAGTTATCACCATAAGAGGGGATCCGAAAAAATCCAGGGAGTGCTACTATGAGACCCTACGAGTAAATCAAGGAGGCCTGTCCTCTCCCCCTCGGCACAAAAATGGAGGAGGTAGGGACCAATCCCTACACCTATGTGGAAACAAAGTAAACTTGGTGGAGCTGGACATGGGGGAGGAGCTCCATGCTCCCAAAAATCTTTTAATATATTCATATACACAATCTAACATGTTGAGATGTTGGTTCCTCCTATATAAGAAATAAAGTAAGATTTCTGTTAAAATATAATCGAATATAATTAAGTTATAAATAATTGCAATTGATTAAATTTATATCTTTTTTTTCTTCAAGGCATACTTACTCTATTTTATTTTATTTTATTTAAAATAAATAGTACAATATAGGTCGGCCTGTAGGCTTATAGGCCTGACTTTTGAAAGTGGGCCTACAACCTTTTAATTAAACAGGCTTTTTTTAAGGCTCGAGCCCGCTCTATTATACAAAATATACTAAGTTAGGTCTAGCCTGATGTAGGCCGAGCCGTAGGCCGGCCCGACCCAGTTTCACCCCTAAAAATAACCAATTTAAGTTTACCGACAAAAAAATAAATAAATTTAAAACCATTTATTGATTATATATATGTCACATTCGTAATTTGTTACATTATTTGATTTATTTCCATTTGTCGATATTTTATTTTGTGTCTCAAATGTTTCAATGAAAATTGATAAAAAAATGATAAATTAAAGTAAATTCGAGTATTTTTTTACCGAAAGTTATCGTTCATTTATTATTGCATTTTCTTCTTCTTTTGCGTGGTTGTACCAAAATATTTTTTTACTTTAAAAAAGTAAGACAATTTAAATTTATAATTAGCTTACTTTAAACTTTAAAGTATAATTTGTGTACTCGTAAAATCTAGAAAATTCATAAAGAAATGCACTCAGTCACACTAAAGGGTTGGAGTTTTTTTATTACTTGTTTTCTATTAAAAAACACGTCATCAATTTAAAATACTTAAATTTAATTAATTTTAAATTTTAAGGAGCTATTTGAAAAAGGAAAATATGATTCTTAAATCAAATCATTTTGAGTCAAAACATTTAAGGAGTATTTTGTTTTTTGTTTTTACTTTCAATTATTTTTACTTATAATTATAAAATATTTTATTTTTTTAATTTATTTCTATTTTTATTCATAAAAACTTAGAAATAAAAAGAGAGAATGAAAATATTAATTTTTTTTATGTATAAAAACAAAAAACAAAAATAGAAAAAAAACGATGCATTTTTAAAATCATCATTAAGCTAAATCCACGTAAAGTGAATCGTGGCCGGTTAGAAATTGAAATTCAGCCTCTTGAGTAATTCTTGGGTAGAAAATTTGACTTACTTCTATTTTTTCGGATTGAGCACTTGTTTTCTATTTCTATATTTAAGTTTTTAATTTAATCTTCCATAATACAAACAACAAAATTAAATAATACCTAAAAACTAAACAAATGGGCCTACTATTCGGGCATTGTGCTCGAGCACCCAAACACAACCTGTGGAGAATAACATGATAACCTATGAAGCACCGACACTTCAAAAATCTGACACTCTCCGACACTCCGACACTCCAACACGTGTTATAGACATTCAAAAAAAGGTTCAAAAGTTGCATTGCGTTTAGTTTTTAGTTCCAACTATTAGATTCGTTGGATTACGATTACCATTTTATTGAGTTTAATATAAATATTTGGGATATCTTATATTTCTTTGCAAAATTGATGAATATTATAAGTTTAGTTTCATTTTTCTTGTTAAATTATTGAATATTAAATATAATATACACTCCATAAATTAAAAATATTATTTAATATCAAAACGTGTCCTAACGTGTCGAAATCTAACATTTTTTAGAATTAACGTGTTAGAGTGTCATGTCGTATTGTGTCACATGTCCCGTGTCAGTATCGGTGCTACATAGATGATAACAATCAAGCATGAAGGAATGGAATTAAATCGCATTTTTGAATAATTATAAACAAAAAGGAAAATGCAATATCGAGAATATTCTATTTTCATAATAATAAAGCAGGGATTAATGTTTCTTATATTGTAAGAAACAATTTTATCTTCTACACATACATAAAATATATGAGACCTATGTGAAGAAAAGAGAGAGAGAAAATACAAATCTCACTCTTTTATATATATAGAAAATAAATTTATCCTCTATAGTATAAATAATATTAATTCATAATAAAGCATCAATATTACGAAATATAACTGGTAAGAAAATCACATGAGTTGAAACTTGGAACATTCCTTACATTAGTCCCAAAATGTATGCACCATCATCATTTAAATTAAAATTGATCATGTCCAAGAAGATTTCTAAATATCAATTAGTCGGTTACTCAACTCTGTGTATTAGCATGCTAATCATTAAAATAGTAGTAATACTATGAATATAAATATTCACATAAAAACACCAATTACTAACGTCCTAGTTGAGGTTGAAGGATAAACGCTATGGCATCAAACTGCAGCACCATCCACAGAAGCCTTTTCTTTTTTGCTTTTTCTACCTCGTTTTCCTGTAACTTTTTTTGGTGGACGAGGCAAAATCTTGAGGCGGTAACTAACAAGTGAGGGTCCAAATATGCGATATTTTCCAGCACTGCTAAATGCAGTTTCTGCATCAGAACGTTTTTTGAAAACCACTCTGGCACAACTAGTCTTCTTTATCAGCTCAGTCTTTGATTCAATCAGTGGCCCAAAACGGCCAAAAATCTTGTTTAGATCTGTTGTTGAAGGAACAGAATCCAAGTTTGTAAATTTCAGAGTAAAAGCAGTGGGGCAGATGATGCCCTCTTCAGAACTCTCATCCAAATGTTCCATAAGTTTAGAAGGTTCTGATCCAAGATTTCTATCAGTATCTTGCTGCATAAAACTTGAATTTGTGTTGATTTCAGCACCTGGCTGTGATTTGGAAGAGGGAGAATTAGCTTCAGTTGGAGTCACGGGGAAAAATTCCTCTCTTTCATTCGGGCTTTTTGACAATGATTGCTCTTCAGAAAAGGTTTGAATTATTCTATCAGTCCAATAAGAATCATTGCAAGGTTCCATTGCAGATGTCATAGAAGCTGCTGCTTCTGTTGCGGTTACTCGGGTCTCACCGTCATGCATTTGTTCCAAAGACATTCCATGCTCCATCGAAGCAGAATCATCAAGGCTAATGAAATTTCTAAATTCTGCAAAGAAATATACCGCGTCACTTAAGCAACATTCTCCAAAAGGATCCTTGGCAGCCAAGCAAAGTTGTGACCACATCTCATCTGTAGAAACATATTGTAACTGGGCAAGCTTTCTCTTTTTGGAATTACGGAAATAATCATGAGAAGTATCATAAGCTTCCTTCTGTTTCCTGCGAGAACACCGTGAAATTGACTCATAGCTGGATTTCCTTTCTGATGCATGTTCACCATTTGGAATACAGAATCTCCTGTCGGACATCAAATCTGACAAAAGTTTAAGTTTTTTGCTGGGCTGCTTGCTATCCTTTGGGACAAGCTTGTGCTTCTGTGAAAAGCCAAGATGGGTTTTCAATTCTTGCTCATCAATTTTCTCTCTCTCCCTCATGAGTTGAATTTCCACATCATTCTCGAACAACGGACCAAGCACTGCAAACTCAGGCAGTTGAGAATAACCCTTTGAGCGATAGAAGGACAACAATTGGGCACGTGCTATTACAAAATCCAGTCTATCATATTCCATATACGGCGACTGGGCTAATGATTTAACATAATTGACAAGTTTCATGGGCTCGAAAGACGTTGCATCTGTAAATCTGCCCCCTCCATTTCTTCTGCATGTATGTTGGCGGATTCCAGCATTACTAATTGCTTGAGTTTTAAGCTCAGAAAACACTTCCTCAGGCATGCAAGGACAGGATAGGCCAAACTCAACCCGTCTAGAGACCTCATATAAAGCAGAATCAACAGCATGCTGGAATTCTTCCAAATCGCTCTGCTTCTCCATTTGTGAGAAATACGGCTGAAATGGCTTTATCATTGACACATCATTCCAAGAGAATGTTTGATCCCCAAAATATGCAATTAGGTAACAGTCTTCCTTAAGATGCCTCTTTGCCATCTCCGATGCAGCTGAGGGATCAAAGATCTGACCAGGCCACCAAGGATGGCCCCTCACCTTTCCCCAAACTAAATCAGACACATAGAAACTCAGTTCTGAAAACACCGATTCCCTGTACATGCCAACCTCCTGCATGTTTCTATAAGAATTAAGATCTACAACAAGATTAATACCATGACACTCATTTTGAATATTCTCGAAAAGACCTGGTTCAGCCATATCGATGTCCATGGTATGATTCTGCATCACCTCTGCCTGTGCATCTAACTGAAAGGCTGGCTGTTTCAACTCATACGGAGTTTCTAGCTCAAGGCGATTTCTTGACAACGAGTCTTTCAGAGGCAAAGATTCTTTGGCATTGAGATCTATGACTTCCATATATGGAATGTCATCCTGTAAATGGTAGGATCGAATTTCTGAGGCACGAGAGTCTTCGAGGCCATCTTTAGTAACCAAAACATCGGCAGCTTTCATCTTGATGTCATCCTCCACAACTGCGCTTAAATTCACCAAAGTAGAATTTTTAATCTTCTGCTTGCACTCAGTAAGATTATTATCAACTCCTTGAGCCTCATTATTTGATGCAACCTCAGTGCTCAGAGAACCAGCAGTTTCAGTAACTTTCCTGGTTTTCTCACACTCCGGCTCATTCTGAACACCATCATTAAAATAAAAAACCAAAGCTTTATCAGGTTCTGCACCTCCATAAACAAACGGGGCTCTGGCGGAACCTTCAATAGTTTTTTTCTCATCTTCATTCTTTACCAACAAATTTGAAAAATCCCCTACCTTCCCATCATACCCTCCATCAACAGCTTCCACTCCTGCCTCCAAACTATTCCCTCCAACCACCAATTCAGTTTCTTCACCAAAACCCTCTTTTCCACTGCCATTAATCATCACATCACACCCAGGGTTCATGTGAAACCCAACCACAACAGGCTCAGAAGGCAGCTCCAAGGAACCATTGGCTCCTCTATCATCTCCAACATGGAAAACCTTTTGATCGTGATTCAGAACCTCACCACCAACGGGTTCATATCTAAGGGTTTCAGAATGAAAAACACCAACACTAACACTGGAACCTGATGAATTAAACCCCAGAACCTCATTTTCCCGATCAAACAAAACAGCATCAGAGTTTAAGTCGATTTGGCCTGAATTTACAGCCATTATTACAGAAAACCTAAAACATAGAACATAAAATAAAGACATGCATTTGCATTCACATTTTACTATATCTAAATTATAAAATCTTAACAATAGAAAAACATGATGAAATGAAACAAAAGAGTTCAAACCTTGTCTTTTCTGCAGAATTTTATCACTTCTTGTTAGAGTAGAGAGCATAGAGAGAGTTTAGTAGGTGAGGAGAAGCCTTCAATGCAGAATTAAAACTCAGAAATATTTCAGGGATTTTAAGAGAGAGAAAAGGGTACATAGTTGAGAAACCTGGCTTCGTCGTACCAAAAAACGTAGTTCTTGTTTCGAATCAGAGAAGATCGACAATTATACGGACACGTGGTGTCTATTTTGGTAATTTCAATTTTTGTTGTATCCATAACAAATCTTTTCAGAAAGACGGATGTTTGTATTTTTTTTTTTTTTTTTGTATCTATTTTTTAAGCATATTCATAAATCGATACAAACTAACTCAAACCGTGATAATCGAATTTAAAAATCAATAACTAAAAATCAAAAACCTAAAAATTGAAAAAAAAAATTGCCTATTTTTATTAGATTGAATCAGTTTTTGGTTTGATCTGTGAAAATTATTCAATCCAAAATGATCTAATGTATTATATATTTATTATTTTTTTAAACATTTAAAATCAAATAGATGATTAAATAATCAAATCAAAGGAATTGAATCAAATAATTTTTGTTTCAAAATCAATTCAATTGAGACGGTAAATACTCCTACTTTTTCTTTCACTTGAAAGATACAATTTCATATTCTTTAAAACTACAAACACCGAAACCAATCTTTTCATATAGTGTTTATTCTTTAAAATAGCTTCTTAGTAATTAAAAATAAAAGTATTTAACAAAACTTAATATCTTGAAAGATGAAAATTATTAAATATTTTACATATCGAATAATAAAAAAAATAGTTAACAGACTATAAAATATTCAAATATTAAATACTTTGATTTTTATTTAATATTATCTATTCTATATATTTAGAATAATGTAAGAAAAAATAGTTTTGATGTTTCTCATATTATAAAAAATAAAATTATTTTTTATGCACTTTTAAAAATATGTGGAGCCATATTAAAAAAAATATAAAAAAATATAAATTTCATATATTTTTATGTGTGTGTATATAATAATTTTATCTTCTACCATAATATACCATTACTCTAATTAAAATTCTGCACGAGTGATTAAATCGAACAACGTGCGTTTTGAGTCTTGAGCGAGTTTTCCAAAAAAAAAAAATGTAGAATGAAATTACTCCAAACGTTGGTATCTGCGAGATACAAATATTATTCTCGATTTTGGTTAATTATTACAAATATCTGTCTTAATTCTCTCAAGATACACACACGACTTAAATGTTGTTTAATCCTTTGTGTAAATGTTTAATAAGAGATTATTTAGGAAATGATATCTCATGCGCTATTTAATATAATTTTTGCATATAAGAAGATTTTAATTATTAATAAATAAATTAATGATGATGATTTTATAATTTTCTATTTCTATACTTTTTTTTTATCTCTCTTCTCTTAATACTATTGATTTACTTTTATATGATTAGAATTCATCCATATAACATGATTATATAAAATAGGAATGTAATTATTTGTCCCTTTTTTCTTTCTAACTGGGGTTTTTTTTTTTTTTTTTGGAGCCAGGAAAACTCCTTAGCCCATGCCATTAACCAACTTCTCACTAAAATGCTATCCATTTCCATGGTTTCGCCTTGGAAGTGTTTGAAAATTTAAAAATAAGCTAGTACCAAGGCATATGCTAGGTCCATAACGTGGCTTCATCACTATTTTTAGTCCTTTCTTAAAATATTTTTTTTAAAAAAAAAAATCAATGTTAAAACTTTTTTGTTTGTAAATAAAGTTATTTACATTAATTTTTTAAAATTATTCTTAGGGTTTTTTGTTTGTCCATTCAAATGCATATAATTATGTTCTTTTAAGTGAAAAAAATACACAATAGAAATTATGGAGAGAGAAACAGATTTCGATCCTCTCATGTTTAAAAGTAATCATATTATTTGATCACAATCACTTATTTAAAAACCATATATTTTTCTCGCTTATCTCATCATCAATGAGTGCTCAAACAACATGACCATATCACCACTTTTAAACATAAGAGAATTCAAATCTGTGAGAAAGTAAGTGATTTTTATTTAAAATTTAAATAAAAAATATTAATTTTAACCAAAATGATCATCATTTAAAATGACAAATATTTTTCTCTTATTCTTAATATCAATTCTTTTACAATCAATGTTAAAAATTAAATTTAGAATACCGCAAACTGATTTCCGACATTAGGTCAAATATCATTTCCATTTGGTCCAGATATTTTGTCTTCGATTTTTATTTGAATGATCATTCAATACTACATCGCTTTGTGTAGGCTAAAATTCTAAAAATGCCTCTTTGGGCAATATAATTTTTTTTTAGTAACCACATGTTAGATTAAGGTGGTTTTGTACCCAAAACAAAACAAAAAAAAACTAAATTGATCGGATTAAGATTTTTTTTTTTTTTATCAATTCATATCCTTAATCCCATCCGATTATAATTGAGTTAATTCAATTCAATGATCAAATAATTTTTTTTTTTGATAAATTCTATTCGAATGACATTATTTTATATTAAGATTTTAAAAATTAACATAAAATTGTTTTATATTAAAATATTTTTAAAATAAAAATTTATAGTGATTGGATTTGTTTAAGCTTGATCAACTTGGAAAAATCAAAATTTGATTGATTTGGACTGAAAAAACAATTACCTGATTTAAGTCAACCCATTTTTTTTTTAATTAGTTCAAGTCAGGTTGATCGGATCATCGGATTAACTTAGACATATGATCACCCCTGATATTTTCCTTTTAGAGAATACAAATATTAGAAGAAATTGATAACTTACACCAAGTTTATACCGCTTCTACCCAATGGGTGCAGCTCAGTTGGTAACTTGGCGCTGAGTTAGTGGGGTTGGATATGTGATCGATTCCCGCTGAATGCATTCTTGGGGAGGGGCTGAACCTTTAGTCATCACTGTTCCCCCGCACTCCGGATTAGTCTCATAGCCGGCTCAAAGAGTCAAAGCTCGTGGGGATACCGGAGGGAGCCAACTCGTCTCAAAAAGATAATTAGGGTTGGGTAACTCCAAAAGTTTATACCGCTTCCTAACCACCAAAAGTAAAAACTCTTCCTTTTATTACAGATTGATTGGATGAATTCTGACTTTGATTTTGAGAGAACTCCTTAATCAGATTGATTAGATGAATTCAACTTTACCCAACAACTTGGGCAATCGGCACCAAGGGGCTTTATTAAGTGATATATTTAATATTTAATCGGGAGTATTGTTTTCGTGTTGAAACACTAAGTTTTAATGAAAAAAAAAGAAGGGTTTACTTTTTCTACGGTAGATAACTTATATACATTAACCCTAAAATAAGATCATTTTAAGACAAAAATAAAAATATTTTTGTAATTATAATTTATTTCAAGAATATAATAATTTTTATTATTATAATTTTTTAATTTTTCAATCCAAAACGACATCATCTTTAAAGCGAATGTAAATAACTTATTTACTGTAGAAACATTTAATCCCAAAAAATAAATACATTATGAGAGCAAAATCGCCATTTTTTTTAGTTACATTGTTTTCTACTTTAAAGTGTATATGTGTCCCCTCCCCTCAGTTTCATAATGGAGTAGGGGCAAACAATTAAACCGAATCAGAGGTAGTGTCATACCCATCAATAGGTTCTAACCGCCACTCACTTCCATAATAAGAATTAGGCAAACCCAACCAAAACTTGAAAGCCTCAGCTGCTCTTTTCCTCTCTATTCTTCTGTCTCTTCTAGCCTGTGAAGCATGCTTACTAGTAAACATTCTTGAATGCATTTCCACATAGATTCTAGTAAACTTGGTCTTGTTGGGAGATATCCCATTCTCTTCCATGCATGCCACAATTTCCAAGGCCTTTCTAAAGAAAGCAGCCCTCACACAAATATCAGCCAGAGCATCCAAAAGCCCTTCATCTGGTTTCAATGGTGGAACAGAAGAATCACATTTGTCCCTCTCCTTTCCCAACTCCCACCTCTCCTTCACTTCATTCCAAAGTAGAAGTGCCTCTCCTGGTTTTCTTGCTAATGCAATTGCATTGGCTAAGCTGCCATAAGTACTCACATCAGGGTAAAATCCTTTCTCCTTCATCATTTGAATCACTTTCTTAGCTTCTTCAAGCATCCCCATCTTACAATATCCTTCAACCAACATGTTCCAGGCGATTAAATCCACCTTCACTCGAGGATCATTGACCATCTCATCAAAGACCTTGCGAGCAAGCTTTGGTTGACCTGATAGTGCAAAAGCTTTCATCAAAGTTGTGTAACTAATCTTGGTTGGAGCTATTCCTCTTGCCCTCATCTCATTAAAGAAGGCAAGAGCACCAGAACTGTCATCAATCAATATACATCCATCAATCAGTATATTATAGGACACCGCATCAGGTTGAATCCCTGCATCATCAGCCATCTCCTTAAGCAACTCTCTTGCCATGTCTATCTGTAACTTTTTGCAGTAACCCTTAAGAAGAATATTGTAGGTTATCCTATTAGCAGGCACACCAATTCTTGTCATTTCAGCAAGAACTTGACGAGCCCGGTCCATTGAACCCACCTTCACAAGTGCTGAAACCACAGTGGTGTAGGACACATGGTCAGGGTGACTTCCACTATCATCCTGATGACGCATTGCCTCAAGCATCCTCACTGTGTCAGTGACACGCCCTGCCTTCATATAACCTTTCATTAGAGTAGTGTAAAGTCTAGTGTTTGGAGCATATGCTTGTGTCAACAAGGGTGGCTCAATGCTGCCACTTTGATTCATCAAATTTGGAAGCAATTTCTGAAAAACAGAATCATCACTTCCACCACCCAAATATTCTGAATTGGAATCCCTTAGTATCTTGCAAAGATCTCTCCTTTGATCTCTCATGGCTTGAACAATTTTCTCAGCTGACCCCAAATCACCAAAATCAACATAAGCAGAAACCAGGGAAGTCAAAGTAGTCATACACAGAGGAATCCCCAACTGAAGAATCCTCTCCAACACAAACACAAGCAAGTCTTTCCTATCAACTCTACAACACAGCTTCATCATTATGTTATAACTCAACGCATCGGGCACAACACCTAACTGGGGCATTTCATCAAACACTTGCAAGAACTTCTTACTATCACCCAAAATGGCGCACGCGTTGAGCGCAGCGTTCACAGCCACCGTGTCAGGCCGCGACTCCGCCACCATGTCGGGGTCGGAGAACTTCCTAACGCGGCGCGTGACGGCCTTGAAAATCTTGAGGGCCTCGGCGGGACCGTCGTCGCCGGAAGAGGCGAGGCGGCTGACGACGGCGCTCCAGGCCTTGACGTGGGGGAGATAGCCGGAACGGAGCATGGACTTAACAACGGAGGCGGCGTAGAGGGTATGGCCGGCCTTAGCAGCAGCGACGGCGAGGAGGCCGAGGCAATTGGCGTCAAGGCGATGGAGCTGGCTTTCATGGCGGAGGCGCGTGATGATGGATTGGGCGCGCGTGAGAGCGGAGAGCGTGTTCTGGAAGGACAATTGAGACACCAAACGACTCAGGCAAGTGGCGTTAGGAATGTGGGTGCATTTAGTGTAAACAAGCCATGCTTCCTCTGTTTTCCTCTGACGTAAGAGTAATAACAGTTCCTGGTCGCGTGGTTCGGTTGTGAATGTGGTTGTGGTTGTGGTCGTGGTGGTGAGTGACAGGTCTGAAGGGTTGGTGTGGTTGACGAGAAAGGAGCGCGTGGTTTTGGTGGTGAGTTTGAAAGAATAAGAGTGGTGAAGTGTGAGAGTGTGAGGAAGTGGGTATGGTTTAGATGTTGGTGAGAAGTGACGTTGAGGTTGAGGTTGTGAAAGAGTAGCAGAGTTCATTGTTGCTCTTTCTCCATTTGGGGAAACCAGAGATAAGAGGTTTGTTTGGATAAGGAGGTAGATATTTGTGTGTTGCTGTAATGGAATTCCAACCAACAACGCTCTTTCGTGTTCCGTCCTCATATTTTTCCTTCCATGTCTGCTTCACATACGTGGAAACATTGGGTTTGCAAGTTATGTCTTAAATACAATTATATATTTTATACGAGAGTAACTAATGTTGAGATAGTAGTTCTTTTATGTGTGTGACATTAATGTTATTAAATTCGGCCCGCTTATCGAACTGGTCGAGGTACGGGTCATTGGGTTAACCAGTGGATCACTGGTTCAACTCGTAAGACTTGGTAAATATATGTAAATTTATAATTTATATTAAAAAAATTATAAATATACTAAAATACCTGTAAAAAAAAAAATACTAATTTTAAATATTTTAATATAAAAAATAAGGGAAAAGTGATACTTGCTACTTCTTTTTTTTTACTACCAAATCTTTAACCGTTGACTTCTACCAATCCAACAGTTATAATTTATTAAAAATTAATAATTAATTAATAAGTATGACTTAATAAATTGTAACCATTACATTAACGAAAATCAATGGTTAAGATTTGGTAGTAAGAGGTAGTAAGAAAAAGAAGTAGTAACTATAACATCTCCCGAAAAATAATAAATTACATATCATTATCCAATAAAAAAGTAATCAAACATATAATATTTGTTATACTTCAGGTTCAGTAAACGATATTTTTACCTATAAATCAAATCAAAATTCCCTACATATTGCATAACCAAGATAATATTAGTGTTGTAAGTACATAATCTATGTAAATTAATAAGCTACAAATCGCTCAAATATTTCAAAGGAAAACAAATCATTTGTGTTTGAGAGTTAAAAAAGGAAGAAATCAATTGATGAGAATAAATTAGTTTTTTTTTTTTTGCAAACCGGGTTGGGTCACTGGTTGAACGGACCGAGTCACCGATTTTTGTGAAAATCGGCCAGGTCGCACTGGGTCACAGCGGTTCTGTAACATGGCCGGTCCAATATGAAAACTGGACCAGTTACATGACCGGTTCACTGGTTTCCGGGTCGACCTGGCCAGGTCAGTCCGGTTTTTATAACATTGTGTGAGATAAATATGTGGGGTCCACACTTTAAAAAAATAAAAAGAAAAAAGAAAAAGCTGACACAATTTGATGAGTGTATAATATGAGATAGTTATCTCCAATCACATAAGAAAAATATTTCTCATGGGATCATTCTTTCCCATCTTAAATAAAATCTAGAGTAAATACAAAAAAACACAAAACATATTTTATTCCTTTAAAAAAATTTGATTTGTGATCTCTCCTAACTTCCATTTTTTTAAAATTGTGGTTCCTCTTAAATAAAAAAAAAGTTATATTAGTTTCTCAAAAAGGATAAATATGGATACTTTTTTTTTATAAGGAACTAAAATAAATTTCGTACTTTTTGTTAAGACCCGAAAGGGAATTTTCTCTGAGATTTATACCCTATACATATATAAAAGTGTATGAGACCCATATGAAATCATGTGAACTAAAGAGAAGAAAAAAAATATAGGCTCAAAATACTGTTACATGAATGTAGGAGATAAAATTTATCTCTTAATGTAAGAAACATATATATATATATATATAGGGAAAAAAGTATCTAATGTTACTTTAGACAACTTTGTCTAATGTTCATTGAAACGACGTCGTTTTGGGTTGAAAAATTAAAAATTTAGAATGATAAAGACTATTATAACCCTGAAATAAATTAAAATTATAAAAATACCATGATTTCCGCCCCAAAACGACGTCATTTTGATGAACATTAGATGAAGTTATCTAAAGTAACTTTAGAAAAAACAAACTCATATATATATATATATATATATATATATATATATATGAATTGAATACACAAATTATTACATAATTACCCACACCTCTCACCTAGAATAAAATCCCTGTATATATTTACTTAAACATGCGTATTCCTTTTCTAATCATATTAATCATAATTTTTTTAATTGAATGAGTTTCTTAAGAAAATTAATTTATCTTAAATTAATAAACTCTATTGTCTGTTTGGAAGTTCCCCATACGCTGTATTTTTCTTTTCTTTTTACTTCGTAAAAGAATATAATTATTATTATATTACTTGAGATATAAATTTAACATTTTTGTATTTATATAGTTAAATAGAATTGAATTTAATAAATACTATATTGAATTTATATCGATGGGTAACTGGTTTAATCGGTGGCACATTGATCAAATAGATCAAATTAAATTTATATAAAAATAACAACAATATTATGACTAAGATTTTCATTTGTATTATACCACGGTAAATTTTTTTTTACAACTCTACGATATTTGAAAATAAATCCTCTTATATGTTATTTAACATATTTGAGAGAATCATAACCATCAATAAACTTATCAATAGTAATAATTTTATAACTTCTTATCTTAATGTTTTTTTCTATCTCTTATCTTATCACCATTAATTTACTTTTTTTATTGTTAGAATCCTCCCACGTGATATTATTATGTTAAATTCACTCCCGCCATATGTTCTCCAATGCTTGAGACATTACACACACACACACAAATATATATATATATATATATATATATATATATATATATATATATATATATATATATGGGGTAGGATTAGGGGTGCTAAACGAATCAGGGGCCTTTGGCTCGGCTCGTGAAAGCCTGAACTTACATGTTGGTTGTTGGCAGCAGACTTGAACTTATATAAAAGCTCGTTTAATAAAAAAGCCTCGGGCTCTCATTCAAAAGTTCGGCCTTGGAGCCTCTCAGGCTGGCCTAATATTTTTTTTTTTATATTTTTTATATTACTTGTAATAGCCTCTCTTTCTCCTCAATTCATTTCATCTCATTTTATTGGTTAAATAGACTTTTTGAATGATTTTGTTATATATTATGTTGTTTGGATGTACATTGAATTTATGATATTTATAGAATTACTAGTGTTGTTGATTGTATATTCTGTTTGGATAAATTTTTGTTATTTTTTTTTAAACAGGCTAAACCAGACTTTTATTTTTTGTAAATAAGTCAGGCCACGGGCCGATAATAATATTTATAACAGGTAACATGTTGGCTTGGTCAGACTGACGCATTTAAATACAGGCTTAGCCTTTTAAAATCAAAGCTCGGCTGCCCGTTAACACCCCTAGGTAGGATCCTTTGACACCGATGTCAAATTTAAAGTTTGACACCTCATATGAGAGCTGTTAGATCAAAAAAGATCAATGACTCTGATTTATAAGCATGTGACACAATTGATTTTTTTTTATCTAAAGGCTCTCAGATAAGATATCAAACTTTAAATTTGACACCGGTGTCAAATGATCTTACTGTAGAGTCAATAAAATCCCGAGCATCTTCAGAACAGATGTCCTCTGGATACAATTTGCATTCTTTGGGTAGATACGACTTACGAAGCAAATCAATAAGATGAGCCCTTAAGTAGGGATTTATTGGCTGTCCACGACCAAGCCACAACTCAAATGGTAAGGTATTCTTAGCAGATGATGAGAGTTCATAACATTCCGGAATGACACAGGAGAGAAATCCTTAGTCAATCCATGTGTTCTGAACTTCTTAGCGAATTCGCCACAACCAGAATCATAAACTAATATATATATATAGATATATAGATATATAAACCCGATATAAGCTGATCTTTATCTACGAAAATTGCATTCTTAATTTCAATCACTGATTTCGTTTATATCCAATAACTTTAATTTATTAATTATGTAAGTCATGAATAAATATGAATCAACAATTAAAAATTAATATAAGTCTTTTTATTCTTACATCAAAATAAATTAACCATATTCACCCACACACAAATATATATATATATATATATATATATATATATATATATATATATATATAATTAATTATATTATTTCTGCAGCCGCTTTACGTACAGCAACAACATGTGTATAGTTATGATTCATTTAAAGCTGATCTTTATAAAAGCTGATCTTTATCTACGAAAATTGCATTCTTAATTTTAATCACTGAATTCGTTTATATCTAATAACTTTAATTTTACATCGCACACACACATATAAAAGGCGTGTAAGACAAATAAATGAACAAGCACCAATTGCAATAGCGAATAATCTTTAACATAAAGCATGTGTGTGTGTGTGACCATGGTTGTTATATATAACAAAATATCCACGCATTAGAAAAAATATATGAAAGAAGAATAACAACACTAAATGATTGTGGCCATTTCCCTCGTGGCTGAACATTTCCTTCAATATGGCAGAAAGTTTCTGACAAAGAAAAAAGAATCAAAAACTGCTATATGAAACTCTCCAAAAAAAAAAGGGTAAGGTTTCCTTTCCTTCCTCGATTGATTAACATTCAATTTCTCGATTTATGATCTGTTTTTTTTTTTTTTTTTTTATTTCTTTCTGATGTCATAGTTCGCTTACCACTCTTTCAGCTATTACAAGGAATCAAGTATCAAATATTCTTGGGCTGTTGCTGCATTCACAAACTACAACAACTGTACATATTATTCTAATTGTAGAAGCATGCAAATGAAGTGAATGTGCAATCATCATCCCTCACTGTTAAGTTATCCACAAATTTTCTGACAAAAAACACCGATACCCTAATAATAACCATACTTCTACATACATTCCTCCACTCCAACACAACTGAAAGTCATGAACAAAACCACTAGCCTTCAAATGAGGGGGAGTTATGACACCACTAAAATTTCACAATCAAAACTCGGCAAAATTAGAAGTTGGCTTTAATCTGAGTTCAAGTCATCTCAAGTTTTTATTTTTTTTCCTGTAACACTGCACAACTGTAAATGGAAGTAAAAAAAGTGGCATGGAATTTCATGTAAAAACAAATGTAATATAAACAATCACAGATGTAGCAGGAGCAAAGATAGCAGCTATTATCATTGCATGTAAAATACTAATAGTCATTAAGGTTCCTGTACACGAAACTATACACCAAATAACAAAGCGTGACCAGGGAAAGTGCCATCCGTTTCTGTACAGCTGACACAAGTCAGTCAACTAATTATCAGCAAGCTATGTACACACCCCCAACAATTGTAGTCAGTGAAGAACAGGAGCTTCATCCCCAAGTAACTCGTTGTGACCACCACTGCCAGTAACTCAACTGAGACCACTGCCAGCAACTTGTTAACACCCTTATCTATGTTACTATCAATTACCAACTAATAATTACAGCTTCAGAATCCAAATACGGATCCAGGCAAGAGAATAATTAAGTTATGAAAGGTGGAAAGATCCTTGACCCTCTGTTATGGCATACAGGAGCTTCTCTTTCATCCTTTCCTGAAATTGAATGGAGTGCCAAACAACGTTTAGGCTCAAAAGCAAGAAAATCATTTCCTAAAATTTGTTTAATGTGCTTTTTTCTACTAATATATGAAATAATGAAAACTGATAAAGTACTTTTGATGAGTACGGAGGTAGTTTAAGATAATTTGCGCAAGTCATCACGCTAGGTAGGTCCGTGTCAGCCCGGTTGCTACAATGCTGTTAAAACACCAAAGAGTATGAGGAAATAATACAAAGAAAAAATATATGTAAAGTACAAAAGCCAGATTGAAAATTATATAGACCTTTCGGACAATAGTTAACTTGGGATTAAGAGATGCCAATCCTCCTGGAGGAAGCCGAGGTGTGCCAGTCACAAACTGCAGAAATGCTCGTCGCTGTTCATTGTCAAACTCTTGGATAATTTCCAATAACTGAGTCCACAGCAGTTGGTAATTCATAACTTATGAGAATCAGGTTACAAAATTAAAAATGATTCAGAGCATGAGATCAAAAAGTATCTAAAAGTACATGAATGCTTACATTAACAATGGGAGGACTGCTGGCAGTGTACCCATGATCGAACTTAATGTGATCTGCAAGTTCATTGATCTGCTAACAAGGCATTACTACACTTCAGTTTTTTTATTTTTTATTGCTTTTCTTTTCCTCTACAAGAAAAGGACATTTATACAAATTGATTAAAAAAAATTGGAATTTATACGTACAGCCCAAGAATCATGCTCTCCACAAAGCATACGCTCAAGTTCTTCTTCATTGAAAATTGAAAGATGTTCAATGGGGAAAACCTGAAAGTTGAAAACAAGTTTTAAAAAAAAGGAATGAGAATCATAATGAAGATATACAAGAAATTGAAGAGCAGTCTTGTAAACAGTAAATCCTAAATGAAACTTAATATTCATTCTACTGATCATGATGGCTTGCTATGAACACGGGAATGACTTAGAAGACAGTCAAGACACAACACACCTACTCCAAGTTCTGATAATATATTAAACAAAGGTATCATATTTAAGCAGTGTAATGGTCCAAGAATTTTCATGGACCTAGGTTCAGGAGTCTTGAGCATCAGACTTCTCTCTTTCATTCTCCCCCCAATGTTTCCCTTAAGTCCAGGGGCAGCTAAATCATCGAGAACAGAACAAAATTGAGATTATGAGAGCAACTCAGTGAATCCCGGTTCTAATTTGCTATGGATTTAAGCATTTAAAAGCATAATGAAAATGAGGTCACAAGATGAAGTACAATAAAATGTCGATGCCAAACACAAAGATATGCAAGAAGTTCTGACAGCTATTGGACGATGACCCTAAGAATACTAGCAACAATTGTAAAACTTGTATAGGGTCAATTGAAAAAGCATATCACATCATGTAACCCTTTCAAACCATACGACAGACAATAGCACTTATACTTTTGTTTTGTTCATTTTGATCATAATGTATTATGTAAATCTCAATTCTTTTGGGCATTTTTTTTTCTTGAGATGTAATTCTCTCCAACTGTGCAATTATGTAAGGGTAAGACTACATATAAGGATTTCCTCCACGGCTCCATCCCACACTCGCTAGTCGGGTTTAACGAGGAGTGGTTTTTTTTTTGTTTTTTTTATGTAATTCTCTCCAACTTTTATAGTGAAAGTGAAGAATGACTATAACAACCAAAAAGGTTCTCATTTTGAACAGTGGGACATTTTTTTAAAAAACACAAAATAAAATTAGAAGCAGCTAGAAATTATTTCAACCATTATCAAGACAAAGTGAGACCTGGTTAAAGCCAGATTTAAAAGCTTCAACTTGTCTTGAAATTCCGGAGCTCACAGTTGCATCGACAATAAGTGAAACATAATCCCCCAGGTTTCTCATATTTACCTACCAAAAAGGATGAATACATCAAGTTTGTATTTTATCATTGAAAGGATCAAAATGAAAATTGAATTGCCAAAATATCAAGCAATGCCTTACCATTGTATGATCAGGCTTTGAAGCAAGAACAATGTCAGGATAACCAGGAAGAGTAAAATCAAGACAAAGATCCTCAATTCTGGTATCACGAAATCTTAATCCATATTCCAACTCAGAATTCCCTCCACAGACAGATTCCAGAAACCTTTTCCGGTTAACTAGTGCTTGAAACTCTAGCAGCACCCTACCAAGTCCAGGATCAATTGACTGTATGTCATACAAAGAAAGTTCCTAAAAAGACATGGTAATAAGCAAATAGAGTCAGTTATAATGACCATCATTAAACATGTTACTACATGTTGCTGGGTTGCAAGCTAATGTGAAGTTCATTAATTGCACCCAGAATTGGATACCTTTCCAAGAAAAAGTTTATAGAAGGCTTTAGAGAAGTGGAGATCTAAGACCCTTCCATCTTGAAGTGCTTTAGCTACAACTTGGCCAAAAAGGGAAAATTTCTTTGTTACTTCAGAGAACTGTACGCCACTGGATGTATCTTGCATTAACGACCATGGACGAGGAAAGAGTCCATAAAAGGAATAAATTCCGATTTCCTCATCCTGCAAGTTTGTCTTGAGGGAAAAGGAAGAAGCATCCTCTCTCCACATGCCCAAGCCAGATTTTTGGAACTCCTGGCACACCAAGGTATAAAATTCTAAAGTTGGTCCAAGACCAGTGCCTACTTCTTCATCATATTCCACTTCAAGAACCACTTTATGACTGGCATGTAGGTCCATCATTTGTGCAGCAGACTCCAGGATCCGGTGGCGATAAACTAAGAACTTCTTTCGAGGCAATCCACTGAGGCTCAGTCGCCTATCACTTACTGTTCCTGAGTTGTTGTAAGACAGAAGATGTTGGATTTGAGGCTGACCAAACGCTTCCAATTTGAAGTACTTGCACCTTGCCTCAAAACTAAATAGGAAAGGACAGGAAGCTATTAACTGATTACACCACAAAGGCATACCACCAGTGGAGACAGCCATAGAGTCCCTCATCTGTTGCTCCAACTTCTCCGTCAACTTACTGCTCACAAACTCATTTTGTGGGACAGAATGAACTGTTATTTTTAGGCCATCCAAGTTATCAACTTTCCCTTCAGCAAAAGCACAAATTCTTTCCCGAGACATAAGGTGAAACATAAATCTGTTCAATCCTTCCAAGATTTTAAGAAGAAACAAAATATCATAAGTTGGACTTGACTTCTCCAAATCAGAAACAAGTTCACAAGAGAACATGTCTGACAAAAAAGGAGCATGCTGATAATAAGCTAAAACTTTATCATTAGAGAAATCTTGAGGTGAAGAATGACATTCTGGAGGCATTATGTCCTCCCATTTCTCAGCCCTTCTATAGGTTAATCTATGCACTTGACTCCACATTTTTGCACTAGAAAAACAATCATTTTGTTTTATTATTTGGCAAAGAATTGCCTGATATAGTGTCAATTTATGATTCAGACGCTGTCCATCAAGGTAAAAAACAAGTTTTTGAACAGCTTCATGGCTACAAGATTCAGGATGCTGTTTTTCTAGTTTCGAGTCTGGTTCTGCATTGAATTCCAGTCCTTCCTCTGCATACCCCTGTTAGATATGGGCACAAAAGTTTAAATATAAATTGCACATATAATATATTTGTTATCATGATAAATTAGAAATTAATGTTGGTGCGCGTGCGCGTGTAGGTGCCTATGCGCGTGCGCGCGCGCATGTTAATTTAAGAACAATGCACACACACATACAACAGATACAAGAACAATGCACAACTAGCAAATGTTAATTTAAGAATACCAAAATATACGCAGACAACAATATTAACCCATGTCACTAATCTAATGGAAGATCATCCTCCAATAATTAGAAAATATATAATTTTGGTCTATAAAACCGTAAAATGACACATTTAGGAAAACCAACATGCCAAGAACAACTATATAGCATAAATATGAACTTAGTTGGACACAAAAAATAACCAAGAATATTCTGCATTATCAACTAACTAATAATATGATAACAACCTGAGTTCCGGAGGATGATGATTCCCCAGCACTGAAATTGATTGCTTGATCAGGTCTAGGCTCTGACAAATTTGGCTCTTCTCCCTGCAACACAAGTTCAGTTGAAAATAAAAACTAAATTAGGAAACAACCTCTCATTCCCCAAAAATAAGACAAATTTACAAGGAAAAAACACACAGATGACAGAACTAGCCTGCCATTTCAGTAAATTAATAACCATGGTTACAAATATTACCTGTGTTTCACGTAGATCTGATGACATGTCAGAAGGCCCCAAAATTACCGGAATTTCAACTCGGCAGGAATTTGCATTTGATGGTGATTGAAGGGGTGGACTTTCTGGTTGCAATACTACTTGGCTGGATGATGATCTTACATCCTTTGTGTTTTTCACACTGACCTTTGGCCATAGATATCTTTCAATGGCATGCAAAGAAGAAAATGGATCAACAGTAAGAAAATCCTCAGTGTAGTCACTCAAGCAAGTCTCTTGTTCTCCCCTGACGAAATGGACTTTTAGGCAAGGATAAGGAATGCGACACCCATTAGGAACAGTAGCAAATGAACTTCTCTGTTTTGGTCCATTGCTCAGAATAATGGGGAAGGCTTCAAATGAAGTCAGTGCACTCTGCAGGATCTTGATTAATATAGAGAGAGGTGTGTCGCCAGAGAGAGGGTGAGAAGCATACATACACACACTTGCCAAAGCCTCAAATCGTTTTTCTATGATAGCATTATGACCACAAACACCTTGTACTCCCTCATTTTCCCTCATATATTGTCCATGAGATAAATAATTAATTAGTGATTTCACAACTCCACTCTCTATAAATTCAAAAGTAGAAACTTGTTCCTTGCCAGTAAGCTTGTCCATAATTTGATATAATATATTATTGATCTTCTCCTCATGAAGTGCAAGAGCACCATTGTCAGTAGACATGCTAAACAGAACATTAGAAAGTTCCCTGAGATTCTGCAGAACATCAGTCAATCCTTTCTCAGAATCATATATTTCTGGTGCTAAGTATTTTGTTTTTATATGCTCTGCAAGATTATAAACAGAGTCTTTGTCAAGTTTGCAATTTCCGGCTTCTGATGATGTGGGAGATTGGCCAGTCGAAAATGCATAACATAGGCACTTGAGGGCATCTCTTGTAGCAGACTTTTGACTGGAGTCCAATGACAGCTGGATGCCACTAAATACTGGGTACATCAATTGTGACGATCTTTCTGGGGTTAATAGTGCATCAATGGCAAAAAAGACACCTTCCTTTACAAACAACTTCAAAAAATTATCTGAAAAGTTTTGAAGGATTATCTCAGCTATTTGTAAGGCTAGCATTTGCATATGGTGATCCTTTCGAGTGAATACTCCAGCCAAAAAACTGCCACAATAACCAGATAAAGTCAACATCTTCAACAAAATATATTTAATATTGCAACTCTAAGGATAAGAGGCCTACTTCACCTTGAAATACTGGCGTTCTTAAGCAATTCAACAAGCATGTCAGATTTGCTCAAACAAACTAACTTGTACATAACAGATAGACATCCATGGCAAACATGTAAACTCGCACCAGAATTAAACACCTGCGCAAGGATGAAGTAGCTATTGCAATGTAATAAAAAAGTAAGAGTACTTAGCTAATTATAAGAAAATCAACCAACCTGGATCAACATAGGAAACACATCTATCCCAAGCTTTTGTAGGAGATCTGGGTGATTAGCTAGAAAGGATTCTTTGTCTAGCACCAGTTGATCATTCTGATCTTTAGCCAGGCTGGGGAGAAGCTCATTTAGCAGTTTAAGTACTTCATATACCTAGCAAGTCAAAAAAATATAAGAGAAACCTTTCCCACATCATTTATAATAAATCTCTCAAATCACACAAATGTGAATCCATTAGAAAAGAATCCTTTCATTCTATTTCTGAATGACACTACAAAATAAATATCAAGAACAAATTTCAACAAATTTACAAGAGTAGAAAATTTAAATCTGATTACTTTTATTGCATAGGAACAATAAAGCTCATACCATAAGCATTTTCTAATGAAAATGAATAGAATATTTACATAGTTCTACAATTTTAGAAAAATAAATCATTTCACCCAAAATAAAAAATTTATGCACCAAAACTGTTCACAATTGAAACTGACCAGTACATAATAAATCATTTGACCCACCAAACCTATTAGAAATGTATCATGGAGACATGGTATGATTATAATCAAATAGGTCTTGGTAGTTCATGAATTAAAGATATTCAAAATGAATTTGAATTACATAATTTTGAACAGCACCAATGTATTTGGCAAAATTAAAGTTCAATGTGTCTAATTGCCGCCTTCTAGATGCACTTTTACTAAATTTCCATAAAAAAAAAAAAACGGTCGTGTTGGATAATAGAGACTTCCCAACTTAATAGGTTGTTTTGGATGACTCCGAAGGACATTTCTTTGGGATTTTTATTTTTTGGTACATTGGAGGTGCGAGCAGCAGGCTAAGGGAGGATAGGTGGCTGGGTGGATCAAACCTCCCATATCAAATGCCAATTCTGCTACAAGCTCATCGGCAACTATGCTCTTTTTCCCTCCTTACTTCTAGAAAATGAGGGGCAGCTTGGCACAATGATTGGTGTTGTCAACATGTGACCAAGAAGTCACGAGTTTGATTCATTAATCAAACATATAGTCTCCCACTATAGACCCTTCCTTGGACCCTATATAGAGGGGGAGCTTTATAGGACCTAGAGATGGCAAAACGGGTCTGCCCCGACGGATCAACCCGCCTGACCCGACTAACCTGCAGGTTGGGTTACATGTTTAAACCTGCCAATCCATCACAAGCCCCTATGCTTTAAGGGTGGGTAAAGTGGGTCGGGACAGGGCAGATTGTTCGACAGGTTAAAATTTCTTTTTAAGTTTAATTGGGGTAAAACATCTCACTTTTCTTCTAAGCCCTACTACTCCTCAGTCTCCATCTCTAGATCTCTTTTCGTTTTTTGCACTATAAGCAAGTTGACCCACGAACCCATCATAAAATGGGGTAGGTTGAGATTTTCAACCCACTTTCATAAATTGGGCTGGGCACGTTAGCCCATTTTTGTGGCGGGGCAGAATGCCAGCTTTGACATCCCTAATAACACCAGGTTGCCCTTTTTTGTGCAGAGAAAGGTTATTTATGGGGGGCTAAATAGCAATATTGGCTTAAATCTAATTTATGAGCATTTAATTGCGGCCATATATTAATAACATGAAAACAGCAATATTGGCTTAGATTCTCATTTATGAGCATTTAATTGAGGCCATATATTAATAATATGAAAACGTACCAATTACCAAATTCATCACAACTAAATGATCATACCAATATTTTTTACTTTGGAAACAGGAAATTAACCAAACAGTGTCACCGCACACAGGTAAAAGACGAGATAGAGTCAAATCTAAGACACACAAGCCTACCCGATTACAATGTCCACCAACAAGTTGTGACGTTGATACTCCATGTGAGAGGTCAAATGTAGATAATATATCTCTCAATATGCTGCTTATATTAAGCTCATACAAAATCTTGAAGGCTTCAATTGATCCAGATGAAAGTTTGACAAGTAATCCTATCAATCCCTGCCAAGCAAAATGATAGATTTATGTCAACATCAAAGTTCATACGAAAAAATAGAGAAATCTAGGGTATAGAAATGAAAGATAAAAAATTGCTTACATTATAAATTAATTGAGATAGGGTTGTCCGACCATTTAAACTTAAAAGATGTGTGACCTGTTGAATCAATCCATGCTTACAAAGTTCATCCAACATTTCAGAGGACTGAGCAACTCGCTCCACAATTTTAATCAAGCAGGTAGCAACGTTTTCGACAAGCTGCGGAAGTACATTAGCATGTCAGTAAATATTGAAAAAGGAACATGAATTTATGACTGATACAAATCTGCAATACAATCATCTGAATTCCATTCATTGTTACCTGCCGATCCTCATACTGAAGAAGATTGCATAATCTGGGCACAGCCTCCATGAAAGGAGAAGGGCTTTCTGAAGGAAGCTTCTTACATATGTTCACCACAGTAGAAAGAGCCACTCTCTGGTGAAAGTGGGAAATGGGAGAATAGTATACATCAAATAAGAAAATAATTCTTCACTCCTCTAATAAATTAAAATAATATATTATTGACTTCTATTGATAGCAAGAAAAAAATGGTCATTACTCATGAAGATGATGACTTATTGTGTTAGAGGCTTACCTGTATGCTTGTTGAAAAGAAGTCAATATAATTTAGAACAGCCATAATCGCCCCAGCCTGTAAGCAAGCAAGTGGTTGCTCTCGCGATATTTTCTCCAATGCTTGGAGACACTACATAAATACAACATCAATAATCTTATTCATATATATAACACATGCTACAGATAAACAAAGAAAAAGCACCAATTACCTGCTCAGCCACATCTTGATACTCAATAGCCAATAATCTTTCACACAAAGCAGGAACAGCATCATAGCGAACAAGAAAACCAGCTGATCGAGGATACAGATCACAAATATAGGTGATAGCCCTTATAGAAAACAACATTATATCAGGGTTACTCTCATGCTTTGCCAGCTTTACAAGTAGTGGTGATAATAAGTCCGAAGTCATGCTGGAAAGTGAACCCTCCGTACAAAAGGACAAAATTTCACAAAGTTCAGTGAGTACTGCCAATTGAGCAGAAGGTTCAGTCTGTCCACTCAAGCTTGATATAATATTTTTAAATTTCCCATGATCACTGGATAGTCTCCGCCTATGATACTCATGGAGACTGCTATGATGCTGCTCCATGTCATCTGAATCACATGATCCATAAGCTGAATCCTTTTCTGGTTCTCCCTCTGATCGGCTTGAAGCTGAAGCAGATGAGGAAGTATCCATGTCATTATCATGGGCCTCCACCATTGAGCGTGTTGAATTCAAATGTGTTTGAACAGATGAGTTTGAAGAACTTGGTCTAAAATCCAATGAACTACACGCCCGCTTATCAGCAGGCAGTTCATCTACCATTTCTGGACGCTTTTGGCCTCTACTTTCCATTAATTGCTTCTATTACCCAATGGAAATCAACACCTGTGCATTTCAAAATCTTATCAATCTTCATTCATCATCATAAACTCTTTACCATATATATAGGCCAAATAAGTCTGAATTATGAGCCAAAAACTGACATTTTGTTATTTCCGTTCTTATGGAAGGAAAAAGGTAAGTTCATAACTCCAATCCAGAACAACCAAACTCTTCCTTCATTCAAAGCTTTCCTCAAATATAAAACTAACACAAGAAGCCATTTTTCTTAATTTTCAACATTACCCCAGTTAAATAGTCATCAGAATCCTTAACCCCCCAACCCCCCCCCCCCCAAAATAAGTGATAGTGCTGCTGTGCCTGTTGATGATGCATAACATAAACCAAATCAATTCAAAAGTTAACAAGCCAAAACCTCAGACTAAACAAATCAAACACAACAAGTTCTATAATTGACACGTACAAATAGATAATACGAATAAACGTCGTGGGTTACACGAAACAAAAACACAAAAAAACACAAAAAAAGGGAAAGAAAAGGACAAAGCAATTATGATCGAGAAACAAACACACAATGTCAGCAAAAAGAACACGATCAGTGAAGAACACAATCATGGGAAGTTGAAGACTCAAAACGGCAACAGTTTCAATGGTTGTCTTATGTTAAGAGTACCTAGTTGTAGAGTCCTTAATCGGTCTTCGAGAAAGTCGAAGACCCAGTTTTTGTATGAACAAAATAAACAATATTATGGTGATTTTAAGGCAACCCTTTTCTTCTTCTTCTTCTTCTTCTTTGTCTCACTTCTTCGCCGAATTGTTTCTTCTGAGAGAAAATAAGAGATTGAATCGAGGTATGAACAGAGAAAAAACGATTACCAAAATTATAAGAAAATTAAAAAAAAAAGAAAGAAAAAGAAAAAGAAAATAAATTGAAGAAAACCAGGTGAGAGGGTAATTGCACACGAAAGCTTGCAACTTGGAAGGCAAACGGTGGTGATAGTGAAAATATTTAAGGAAACGATTATTCTAGTTAATTACTAATTAGCCTCCTTGTTAATTATAAATAACTTGGGAACAGATATACCCTGCTCATGAGGTGCATGAAGCTTGATGCATGGCTTAATCAGTTATCATTGCTTTTCTCATCGTGGCTAATGTATCGTATAGGTACCTAAGCTCTGGTGTCACGTGTAAGATATGATAGTATAAGCTTATACTATACGTTATGACATTTTTAGTTGTTTGGTGTGACCACCGTATAGTATAAGCTTATACAGCATAATCTCTTAATACATCAAAATGATGTATAACTTAATCCGGCCTAAGGGTGAAGGATAAGACCTGATAAGAGATTGATGTATTAACATCGTTGACCAATATAATTCTCAAAAATTAATATATTATTTTAATATTAATCTATTACAATAAAAATTTATTTTTCAATATATTAATTTTTAAAATATTGAATATTTTTATTTTTATAAAAATTAATTTATATTTTGGACACACTGATCAATAAATTTTTATAAAAATTAATATCATATGATATTTTTTGAAGAATTATATAAATTCTTATTAAAGGATATTTTTATTAAAAATATTTATTTTTATCATATATAGTATTATACAGTGCATTACCAAATAATAGATGATATTATCTTATACAATATATTATTTTATACAATACCGTGTCAAACGCTTGATAGTATTAAAATTCAATAAGGTCTTATACAATCAGGCTTTATACTATCAGGTCTTATACTATCAGGCTTTATCCTATACTATGCACCAAACCTGCCCTAAGTAACAAATAACAGGTGTTTGAACTTTGAATAAGATTTTCAAACTTGAAAGTAATTATTTTAAAAAAAAATAATATTTACATGATAAGAGGAGAATCTTATTATTTTAAGGTTAAATCTTAACAAACTCTATAATGAGATTTAAATGTTATTGGTAAAAAACTTCTTTAAAAAAAAAAGGTCTGATTTAGAATATTAGATTGTAAAATATGTTTTCCTTATTTGAAATCAATAATTCATTGATCCAAAATTAATTCTCCATTGATTTTGATCCTTTTCTAATTAAAAATGATGACATAGACATCAAAATGTGATAATTGAGACCAAACATGATTCTAAACGTGAAAAGGGTAGAACAAAGGCATAATACTACTAGCTTCCCCAAGGATAAGCATCTTATTCCATCATCATAGAGTTTAGGCCGTTGATAAGGAGACTTGATATCATCTTGGGAGGTTGTTTTGGGCCTAGAATCTGTGGCACTAGCCCCATGCTCTTCAGAGTCGTGTGGTGACACCTCATCCTCCTTCCCAGTTCCACCATTTTAAGCTATTTAATTCTTTATATATATATATATATATATATATATATATAGACAATTGTAATGTGACTGTATATAAGTATTGGTGCAGTCACTTAAAAAATACGTCGTTTTGGGTGGGATAAAGGAAGTTCACATTTAAAATTAGTTGTAAAAAACAAAAATATTATATTTATTTCCAACTTTGTATGGTTATGATTTCCCGTATTTAATATTTTATATTTATTTCCACCTTTGTATGGTTATTATTCCCCATATTTAATGCTTTTACATTATAAAATGACGTAGTTTTATATGACTGCACCAATCCTTAGGTGCAGTCACTTTACATCCGCTAAACCCATATATATATATATATATATATATAGGTAGGATCCTTTGACACCTCATCTGAGAGCCGTTAGATAAAAAAAGATCAATGGTGTCACATGCTTACAAATAAGAGCCGTTGATTTTTTTTGATCTAATGGCTCTCAGATGAGGTGTCAAATTTCAAATTTGACAATGGTGTCAAAGGATCCTACCTCATATATATATATAGCTTATCATTTCTTAAGTTATTTGAAATAATTTTATCTTTGTCTATTAAATTATAACCGTACAAAAATGGATCAATAGTGATAAAGGAAGAGAAATAAAAAAGAAATCATTACTATTCAAAGGTGAATCAATTAATATAACAAAATAAATAAACAAAACAACGTAGCTTTTGGATGGACGGAGATAAATATATCTCAAGCTGCTTGAGACATATTTTTCTTATATATATATATATATATATATATATATATATATATATATATATATATATGGGCTTATCATTTCTCAAGCGGCTTGAAATAACTTTATCTCCGGCCACTAAATCATAATCGTACAAAGATGGATCAATGGTGAAAAAGGAAAAGAGAGAAAAAGAAAATCATAACCATTCAAAGGTGAATCAATTAATATAAGGAAATAAATAAACAAAACGACGTAGTTTTGGAATAACCGAAGATAAATATATCTCAAGCAGCTTGAGAAATATTTCTCTCTCTCTCTCTCTCTCTCTCTATATATATATATATATATATATATATATATATATATATATATAGAAAGAGGTATGATCATTTGACACCGGTGTCAAATTTGAAATTTGACACCTCATTTGGGAGCCATTAGATCAGAAAAGATCAATGACTCTGATTTGTAATCATGCGACACCGTTGATTTTTTCTGATCTAACGGCTTTCAAATGAGGTGTCAAAGGATCCTATCTCATATATATATATATGGCTTTAATGCTTCTAAAGTGAATGTAGATAAGTTATCTACATTCGCTCCCAAAACGACGTTGTTTTTGGTTAAAAAATTAAAAAATTATAATAAAAGACTATTATAACCCTGAAATAAATTATAATTACAAAATACATTGATTTTCGCCTCAAAACGATGTCATTTTGGGCTCACTGTAGATAAGTTATCTACATTGACTGTAGAAAAAGCCAACCCTATATATATATATATATATATATATATATACATATATATATATATATATATTTAATGGAAATAATATTTTTTTTATGAGATTGATTATTCTACTTACTTTTTTTTCTGTATATTTTGTCTATTACTCCCCAATACCCTTATATCAGAATCTCAAGAGAAAAATAGAAAGATAAATGTTAGTTGAGATTATGATCTAATGATGTTTTAGAGCGGTACACAAAGGTAGATAGAAGATATTAAATTATTTTTTTACATCAAAACAACTTTTTTTTGGTTAGGCAAAAGATATTTTTATATTATTTATTTATTGGATTTAATATTTGTCATTTTAAAGGACATGGAGTTATGTCATTTTAAGTAAGAGAAAGACACAAGCAATAGAAATTATGGGAGAGAAAGTTGATATTTTTTTAAAAAATTTAATTTTTAAATAAAAAATATTAAGTTGTGTCTTTCTTTCTCTTAAAATGACATAATTATATGTCCTTTAAAAAGGCAAATATGTTTTCCTTTATTTATTTTATGAAAATATTCAAAAGTCGACTCATCTAAAAAAATAATTAAAATTTGTATATATAAAAAAATTCTCTTTCGCTTAATATACCGAATACTTAATATATTCCTGCATACTTTTTCTCTTTCACTTAGTAACCAAAAAAAAGAAGAAGGCATGCGCTTAGCTAGCTTTTTTCTAATTTTCCTTAAAGAAAGGAAAAGGTCACTTATATTTGTTCATTAATTGAGATTGTCTACTTTCATTTTTAAAATTTAACAATCATATAAATTTTTTGTATCTTTCTTTCTCTTTATATCTTTTAAATATGTGGGTTCAATTATTATTAATGAAGAAAAATAAACACAAAAATTTCATATGTATCCATTCCCACACACTATATATATTTGGAGAAAAGAAAATACGAAATCTACAATGAGATTCTCCGCAGACAAAGAGAGAATATATTCTATATCTGTTGGTCGGTAACACGTGTATTGGGCGCAACCACCATTTTGCGATATTTAAGCAAAATATATGATAAATGTCATGTTTCAGAAATTATTTTCGAAGCTAACACAACCAAAGTTTCATTATTAATTAGGTCAAACATGTGGTGCAGTGTAAGATTTCCGCTATCATGCAGATCTAGCATGACTAACCACATTGCATCACGTAGCAAAATCGTGATTATCCCTTATATTTAACAATATACAACGAACATTATAAATGTCTATTAATGAATTAGGTTTTATAACTGTATTAATTTACTCTAACATCACAATTAATTTACTTTTGATGTACCAACTTTTCAAATAAAATGTGTTTATGGAGAGGGTTTTGGTGGAAGAGATTTATCCAGTTAATGTGAATTACACTTTGAAAGAATTACTATTCGACAAGAGGATATTTTGGAAAACAAAAAAAAAATTGAGTAAACAATTAGCATGACTCAAGAGATCTGGTATCAAGTATCTTACAAGATTGCTCATTCAGAATTGAACCTCGACCCAGTTATGATTCTTCAATAATAATATGGAGAAGATATTGCTTTTTGATTGGAAACAATGTAAGAATGTAAATCCTAAAATTAATACATCTCAGAAGTAACTGCAAAAAATCTTGAACTTAAAAAAAGATTTCTTTATTCAAAAATAAAATCTACACGTCATGCAGTTATTTTTACAAGGCTAATCCCTAGTGCTGCTTGCTTGGTTTTCTTGATTACTAGATTGGGTTTTGGTGCTTTTATCTCAGCTTTTCTCCACCAAAGATATTTTATTATAGGAATAGGTCTTATTTCGTAGGCTTAGTAATTATCTCAAACATTCAGCATTCATTATCTTTCTACTTATGGTTGAGTAGACGGTTGCTCTTTCTGACTAAGGAACGTACATAAGTAATCGAGATAGAGTTTGGATATGTAGTAAAGGGATATATGAAAGTGGGAGTATTATTTTATTGTGAAAAATAATAGCAATTAATCTTTATCATTGAATATTGAACTATCCAATGAAAAAGACTCAAGAGAATCGAATATATATTCCGCACGGGGCCTAATATATCTATTTAGGGGTATTTTTAGGGGCAATGATCTAGACCAAGGCCCTCATGGAGCTTCTTAGGTGCTGCACATAGCAACGGTGGGGAGGTGTTTAACGACTATGGTGGCTCTCCAAGTGAACAGAGTAACAACTCATGAAGTTGATAAAATAATGTGTCCATTTCAGTGGACGAGAGGGGGTATTTATAGGTGGGATTTGACATTCTAGCAGAGAAGGAGAGTATGGAAGGATGGGATAACCTATACCTACCATAGCTTGGTCTTGCTTAAGCAAGACGCATTGCTGCCATTGTTAGTATACAATGGTTGCTTGTGCATGGGAAAAAGGAGAGATAAGGTATGGGAGATATTACCTACCTCTTTTGGGGAAGCCCTCTGTAAGTCTTCAAGCATTGGTCTTTCATATTGGGCCTAACCATAAGGCCAACCAAAATTGGTTGGCCGGAATAGAAGCCCCAAACTTGATAGCCAGCGGAGTCAGGGTGTCAAGGTGTATGGGGCCAATATTTGGTCGAATGATCTACTTGGTTCGTGACGGTACAGATGCACTTCTCAATTGATCTCGTGGTGGTATACTGGTTCGATCTGGTCGGCAATACTGAGTGTTATGTGAAAGTCTTTTTTGGTTAGGCTAAGCGAGGTATATTGGTGTTTAAGAGTGGGTAGTATAGCCTTGGCAGTCAGTTTGGTGTAAGCTTGCTAGCTTGCTTTGGGTTGTCTGAAACTTAACCGTTGAGAAGTTCTATCGATTTGTCTGTTCTGGAAAAGTTATCCTGCAAGCGTATCACCCTGCGTAGCTATATCTTCATGTAGAGCAGTTTGGCTTTCTTACACCTGGTCGTGGCCACGTGTGATATTCTGAGTGGAGGATGTTCCTTGATTTTCTCCACCAAGTCATTATTTCTTGATAGGTATATACTCTTCCTCCTTTTTATGGCTTTTTTATGGCTTTGATTTTCTCCACCAAGTCACTATTTCTTGATAGGTATACTCTTCCTCCTTTTTATGGCTTTTTTATGGCTTCTGTTTCTGGTTTGGTCTTTTTAATGGGGGGAGTTGTTGGGATAATTTTTTTTCGGTGTCTTCTTTAGGCTTAGTTTTTTGTCACCGGAGATAGTTAAGATAGAAGAGTTGGATTTGGAATAAGTGGTGTATGGCCTCAAATTTATGAACTACTTGCTCGCCAAGAAGAGGTTATGGGTAGGATAATGGAGTTTGTTTAAGGTCCTCCACCTCTTGTTGTGGTGCAAAAGGGGGAGACTAGCTGTCGTGGAGGCGAATTGAGTGGTGCTTCTAGTTGGGTCCCTAAGTCTGGATCGGTTGAAAGGCCTTATATAATAACCTTAATTTTATGACTTTTAAATTAGAGGGTTATGATGAAGATCTTATGTTCATAAACAGAATGAGAATGAAATTCTCAGAATTTTGATTCCCATATTAAGGGTATTCTAAACAGTTGAGTTTTCAACTGTTATTTTTAACTGTTGACACACTAAGAGTTTGTGAAATAGTCCCAATCTAGCAAATCTGAAATAGAAAGCTAATCTATTGATATAAATATTATGAAAGAGGTTAGAATATGAAATGGTGAAGATTGATACCCATATTGGAGTATTTTTGAAAAGTCACTTTAACCGGGCGGTAGAAACAGCCGGTAAAATCCCAGAACGGGAAAAAGATGAGAAAATGGAATGAAAGTCCAATATATACCTAACAAGTCATAATTAGACCAAAACTATTAAAGTGAAGTTATATGTAGATAAGAGAACAAAGTTCAAATTACTTGGACAATTTAGTGTAAAAACGTATGGAAGTAAAATTGATGATGTTGTCATAATTTTACTTAGTAGTGAGTTCAGTTTTAAATAAATCATATCTCTGTCATTTCTTAATCAAATTGAGTGTCTGAGGTACCAAATTGAACCTTAGGATGTCTAGTTTCTTTTCCTAAAATATGAGAATTTTAGGAGATCACGTTAAAGTTTAAAAAAAAATCAATGGGCATTGTTCATTCCCGTCACAGTTATTAAAGCAAGCAACAGTGAGTTTGCGAAATTCATATCTCCTTCGTTACTCAACGAAACGAGACGATTCTTGTGCCAATTAAAGATTAAGATGTCTAGTATTTGTCATAAAATTTTTAGAATAAGCTGGACAGTATATCATTCCAGAAAAATTTAATAGTTCGCGACCCTGTTCAAGTGATGTTGGATTTACAGCTTACTACTTACGGCGGACGTAACTTGGGCTGTACTTGTCAGAATAAGGCTTATAATATATCGTTGGAAAGCTTGTGACGCGTAGATTATGATGGTTAAGTATAAGGATATTAGGAAATTTCTGGTAGGATGAGGATGAATTGATATTGTGTTACATCTCAAAATTACTAGTCTAGTAATTAATTAGTTTCTAAGGTTACTAGTTTTATTGGTGATGAATTAAATAAAAAACTGATTTTCCTTACTTTTGATGCATGATTAGCCCATGTAGAGCCATGTGGAGTGAGACTTAGTGTCTTTCATTATTTATCAAAGTTGGTCCCTCTATTAATTATCAAAGTTTTGTCTCCTCCTTTAATTATCAAAGCTTTGTCTTCTCCATTAATTATCAAAGCTCTGTCTTCTTTTCTTTTACTCATGTGGACTTGTCCCCTCTTGGTTTTCTTGGTGGGCTAATGAAGCAAGCTTTAGTGGGAGAGAATCAATTGAAAGAGAATGATATAGTGGTTGAGAAAGTGGACCATCCCTTAGCTTATTAGTCATTGGTTTTCATTGTTGATGTCCAAACATTTTCATTTTGTATTTCCTTTAAAATCATGACAGCCTTAAGGGAACTAAGAAGCTAGTAAGTGGAGTCTTTTCTCTATAATTGGAGCTTCAAACTTTTCTCTAGAATCTCTCCTCCAAAACCTCTCCAAATCATCAAACTTCCTTCACCAAACTTGTTCTCCTCACTCACCTCTTCACAACTATACCATTTTCATGGTGTGAAGCAAATTTTTATGGTCAATATCCTCATGAATAGCCATGGCTTTGAAGGTTTAAGGAGTTATGGAGTTGTGTTCTTGAGTTCTCTTGAAGAACATCACTTGTCTGCTTGATTCTCTTGAGTTTTGTGTAAGTTTCCTAAACTTTTCTTGAAAAATCTTATCTTTCTCTCTTGTGTTCTTGAGCTCTAACTCTTGAGCATATTTTTGAAGGTGTGTTCTTGTTTAAAGGATCATCCTTGTTTGTAAAAAGTGAAGCTTGGAGCTAAAGGTGTGAGTTTTGAATCATGAAATGGTTGATTGATGTGTAAAGTTATAATCTTTGAATCCTTGTATGGATTTCATGAAAAAAGATAAACTTGAACCCTAAAAGAGACACACGATGATTCTGACCTCTTGAGTATAAGGTCGATTATTTGTGTTAAAAATAAGGTAATCATGGATTAGTAGATTAATTAAGTGTTAGGACTAATTAGTTAAAGAAAGGACAATGAAATAAGCTTAAAAATCTTAGCTTATACCCTAACTTGGGAGGATGATATCTCCCTCATGCCTTGGTCAAATGAGGCTCATGATACCTCATTTTAAAGCTAGAGATGTCATTTATATTGTCCTAAAATTTGAAAGTATTATGTCTTGTGACTTGTCCAGAAAGTGAATTTGTGTACAGACTTCCCAAACTCTCATAGTGCAGGGACAATTCTAAAGGTCCAACTTGTAAAACTCATATCTCTCTCATTACTTACTCAAATTAAGCTTATGATACCTCGAATTAAAGATACAGGTGTCTAATACAACATATTAAAATTTGAGAGAGATAAGATTTCTGAAACTCTCACAGGGACGAAAACAATGAGGGATGTTGGGATTCCCTGCACTGCCTAAAAACATATTTGTGAGTTGAACTTTCAAAAATCATAACTTGAGCTATATAGCTCTGATTAAGGTGTGTGATACCTTGTTGGAAAGGTAATTGAGTCTAGATTAACATACTAAAATATGAGAATTTTATAACTATTGAGTTATGCACAGTGACTGGAAAACAGAAGCATGTACAGATATGAGAAAACCGTAAAAGTGAGATGAACCCCTTAGTAACTTATAATAAGTATATATATGGCTTGGATGAGTGAAAATAATCTAAGTTACCTAAGTAAGCCTAGAATGTGATTCTAAGTTATGTAAGTGATTGAAGATTGAAGTTGAAGGTAATAATGCATAAAAATACGTAATTATAGAATAATTAGTCTAGACTTGTAAAGGGCATATTATTGGCATATAAGTATGGAAAGTGGAATCATTAAATGGTTAAGTCTTGTATATGACTTGATTAATTACTATGTAATTAATGATGTGAATGATTCGTACTCTAGGTGTGCCGAGAGAACCTTGCACTTGAGGATTGTATTGAAGCATACGTATAATATTGGAGTTAGGCTTGATAAGCTCAGTGAGGTAAGCTCCTGGTTCTGGTTGCTCCTCTCTGTTGTGGTCCCACCATGATAATGGGCATTATGGTTATATTGTATGAAAGTATGTGGTATACTGTATATGTGCATTCATTCACATTCATATAGATGTATATGATCTTGATGTTATGATGATGCACTGATGATATATGTTATGAGAATCCTGGCCAGTGATTAAGGTATGTAGGCTGCCTATGACTTGACTCTGGGAGCTATTACATACAGAGGTTATGTTGATTGTCTATGACTTGACCCTGGAGTCACACATGTGTAACCGTCTATGGCTTTGACCCTGGGTTACATAAGGATGATATCATGATGCTATGTTTATGTTGTATGTTTGTTATATATGCTTTATATCTGAATTGTCATCCAGGAAGTGGGCTCAGGGGATTAGAGAATTCTCTAAGAACCTTGAGTTTACTAAGATGTGGTTATCACACCCCGTTTGGGGAATCATTTCAGGTACCCATATTAGCAATGTGCAGTTTAAGGGCAAGGGCCCCGCCTTGGAGTAGTTGATGATGCTGCTAATTGTAACACCCTGTGTTAACCCGGTTTGTTATCATGTCATCGTATTAAGCCACGCTTAATTAAATTTTACGGAATATCTTTTTCTGTTCAATTATGACGTCATTATCATTACCAAGTTGAATCACTTAATTCATTTCAAAAATATTGTCTGTATGTAAATTGCAAAAAGACAGCTAACTGAAATACCTCAATGTATAAATAACTGTGAGTATCTAAAATCCCGGAACTACAACACGTAGCTCGAACATAATCCTGATACATTATTACAACTCCAATCTAAACTCAAACATAACGGAAATCAATGTGGCATGGACAATCCCCATGCTCACCAAATAAGACAACAAAGCCAAACATAGTCTCAATAACTGCCACATGATAATAACTAGATAATAGCATATCAGCAACAGGCATAACCCAACATCCAAACATATCATCATATAAACATCAATATCAGCTAAGCTCCGGCCTCCTGCCGCTAGAGGTCTTAACCCCCGCATTACCTGAACCTGAAATATATGCCCCAAACGTGGGGTGAGATCTCTAAACAGAAATCTCAGTAAGACAAGGGATCCTCAAGGCTCAAGGATCTTCCACCCCAAGCTCATTTACATGTGCAATATAAGTTCTAAAAGCAGTATTTCAATATCAGTTCCAAAACAGTGCAATACAGCAGATAATCATGTCATGTGTGTTATAACTATTCTATTGATCAGAGAAGTGCATGAATACGTCTATTACCCACACAGTACACGCACATGCTGTACCCGCCCCTAGGACCACCCCATGGCTTCCTGGCTAGGCGAAACACCACATGCATATCATAAGCATTTTGCACTTAACAGCTCCATAACATTTCAATAAAATAGTACATGAAAACACATCATGCATATAAACCATCCCCTCATGGGACATGGTGGAACATACAATGGCTAAACCGAGGACACAAAAGCTTACCTTGCAAGCTAACTATTCAAGCCAAGAGTCCACACAAGCTCAAGGCCCACAAACAGCACAATCACAATCTGTTTATACAGGAAATAATCATCAATAACCATTTACCGAGGTTACATTAAGTGATTAAGGCTTTCCATCTCATTTTAAGTCATTACATGTTGTTTCTGCAGGAGGTATTCGAATACTCCGCGATGAGTATTCGAATACTCCAGCTCTCCAGAAGGTATTCGATTACTTTCACTAAAGTATTCAAATACCACAAGGTATTCGAATACCAACACCCAAAGTATCCGAATACCACAATATCTGAATACCAAAACTCATTATATTCGAATACTCTCCAGTATTTGAATACTTCTTCAAAGGTATCCGAATACTTTTCTTCCCAGAAAAGTATCCCAATACTCCAGCAAGGAGTATTCGATTACCAGAGGACAAGTATTCGAATACTACACGAAAAGTATTCGAATACTTCTCCATCAGAATGCAGAAATTCGAACAGACTTCTGCATAATCCCACTTTTAAAGGTTCAAACGTGATTTGGAGTCCAATGACTCCATAAACAGATATTCATAAGCATGTTAAGAACTCAGAAACACACTCCTTTACTTAAATGATCCAAGTTTTACTTTTTAACCAATTAAACAAGCTTAAAACCTTAAAATGACAAAGAGGTGATCATGGTATACCTCCAAGGCTCACAACTCCGAAAATGAGACAGCAAGAAGGTCTCCAACTACTCACCAAGGTTCTGACTTTACAAGGCCACGAATTTACACCCAAAGCTTGGACTTTTCACCATCCAAATGGCACCATGAAGCTTAAAATGCCAAGAAGATGAACCCTTACCCAAAACACAGAAAACAGCCCCCAAAACCACACAACTCAGAGGCCTAAACTCAGAAATGAGTGGCCTCACATCCTCACAAGGTTCACTACAAGTGTGTACAAGGTTTAGTGGTGATAAATCAAAGAAAAAGTGATGACTTGGTTGGCTTACAAGTAAGTCTCAAGCTTCCAAGAAGAGGGCAGAAAATGGCTGGAGAGAATCAGCCACCAAAGGGTTCACGTAGAGGCTGAATATGGCCTAAGGTTTTTTGGCTCATTTAAAATAAACACACAGTATTAAAAAAAATAGCTACACTTAACATTTTAATCTCAAACTTTAGATTCTGAACCTACTCATTTTTCTAAGATTTTTCATATTTTTATATTAATTTTCGCAGCACCTTTTTGGTACGCGCTTTTACATAGCCAGTATCAATTCTGGCACCAGTTCTCATTATTTTAACTTGAAACTTGAAATCACAGTCCTACATATTATTCTAGGAATATTCATACACTTATTATAATTTTTCGGGATACTTCATTGATACGCACTTATACCGCGAGCAGAATCGGTATCTGCACTTTTCGTCAGAAAAGAGACTTTCAGCATTACTAATTACTTTCTATAATTATCCAAGCCTTCTCATAATTATTAAGGTCAATTATGGAATTATCTCATTAATCACATAAATATTTAATTAAATTTCTTAATTAACGGTGCAGGTTCTTACACTAATTATTTATATTATGACTTGACTCTGTGATGACATGTATAATATCATTAACATGTCCAATTATCTTATGTTGAGATTATGTTATGTATTTACTTTGGCTCATGACTATAGTATTGGAGCCGTGGATTATTTACTGATGTTTTGACGTTTTGAAATTTATATAGCCTTGATGTATGTATTCGGTTATTTGGACTTGTGAGCTGTTTGTTTAATCATTGTATCTATTAGATAGTTATCCAAAATACAGCCGTTATGTTGTCCGCGAGACTCCATCAGGAATGATACTTAAGGTCATATCCGGATGGTTAATGGTCAATTGATATGGCCAATGGTTTTAATTACTAGACTTAGACGTTAATGTTACGCTAATGCAATATATCATATGGACGCTTGAAAATATTTTAGAAAATATTTACTCGTATTTTTATAAGACACTTTATTATTCTTTAAAATAAAGTCTTCCGCTGTGTATGTTAAATATTATGGATGTTAACAACTGGAGTACTACGGGGTGTTACATCTTATTGGAGAATCTCAGTGGGTGAGAGGGGGTATTTATAGGTGGGATTTGACCTTCTAGCAGAGAGAGAATATAGAAGGATGGGAAAACTTGTACCTACCATAGCCTAATCTTGCTTAAGCAAGATGCATTGCATTCATTGTCAGTGTACAATGGCTACTTGTGCATGGAAAAGAGGGAATACGAGGTATGGGAGATGTTACCTACCTTTTTTAGGGGAAGCCCTCTGTAAGTCTTCAAGCATGGGCCTTTCATATTGGGCCACCACAACAAATATTATTATGAATGGTCAATATTAGATTACTTGAAGGTTAACCACATAAAAAGTCACATAATTTTATATTCTAATTGTGGTCATATGATTTAATGGTCAAGATTTATTATTCTCACGTTTATAATAAATGACTCCCTTTACTTTAAATGCCCTTATGTTGTAGATATTTAATATGAAATTAAAATAATTGATAAATTTTTTAAATGAAGATTTTAAAAAGTTTAGCTTCACCCTTATCAAGGGAGTACTTTATAACATCTAGAAGGTATGTGTTTATAAGCAAAAAAAAAATTGGTTCCAGATTTCCTGTCCATAAAGAGAGAGAAGAAAATAACTAGTCTCTTTGACATCAAACTTGCATCATATAAGCAAATAAGGAAGTCTTCAAAACATAATATTGCCATATTTTTCATAAAATGGTTCTGAAGAAGGTGTAAATAGGTCAAACGGCCTAACGGGGCTTACGACTAGCCTATATCAAACCATACTCAAGCCTATTACATATAGTAAAATAGAACAGGCTTAAGCTTTTAAAAAAATTTATTTAAAAAGCAGGCTATAGACTTTTTTTAAAATGTCGGGCTTAGGCTTTTATTTTTTACATATAAGTCCGATCAAATTTATAATTTAGGCCTACATAAGGCTAATAGTCCAAGTCAGACCGAAAGTATTTTATATAAGTCTGGTCTATTTAAGCAAAAGTACAGCTCAACCCACCTTATTTACACCCCTAGTTCTGATTCATTCAAACTGGAAAAAGTAAAAGGAAAAATATGGTTAGTAGCATGAATAACATGAGATATATAAAGGGCTCAGTTACCCACCCCCACTACAAAAGAAATAAACCAATATGGAACCAGGTGTGAGAATATGAACGTGTATATGATAGATGTAAAGGCCTCAGAGGCAAAGATTTTGGGCTGGTCATGTAAGGGTATAAAGGTTTTTTTCTTTTCTTTTTTTAGTGTGGACTTTGAAATTATTTCCCGGTTTAATTTTTTTCACAAAATTATTTATCACTTTAATGCTGCAAGATACGCATTTTGACCGTTGCATTCAAGTTGTGCATCATCCCATACACGGCTTTTGCAAAAGCTTGTTATTTGTTGCGCATCACAAACATGCATGCGAGACATGCTCAACTTAAGCGTGCACTGTCGAGATATGTATCTTTCACATTAAATTGGTAAATTAAAAAACTTAAACCGATAAATACTTATCAAATGCACAGTAGAAGGGTAAAAAGCCAAATATAAAAGGTCAATGCCTAGAGTCCTAGACTCCTAGTCATCCATCATCCATGTCAAAGTGTAGGAAAAGGAAAAGAGCAACTTGACGTGTACTCTTGGTAGATTTAGCACCATTGACGTCAACCCATTAACCGGGTAACAAATATTCCTTTTACTAAAGCACAATTGAAAAGCTAATAAACATCCAAATGCCGACATGCTACATCAAAATCAAAGGGAAGCAAATAAAATTAAATCCAAATTCGATGTAATTGACACTTCAAAAAGTTCCAAATATTATCACGCTCTTAAAATCTAAACCATTCTGGTGTAACTCTAGCTAGCTGCATTATGCTGTCCAACAAAAATGCTATTTGTACAATCTCTCACCACAAACTACACAAGTACAGATGTCTTAAAGCGCTTGAATTTGACTAAACTTGAGCATAGTTACTTTAGACTCAAATGAAATACTAGAAAGTTGAATATTTCATCGATTTAGCATATTCAGTTCTGCTCCACATTGTGATTTTCTATATTCCCTAACAAGTATAAGTAATCAACTCTCATCCCTCGTGCGCATGCCTTAAGGAAAAACCACCCTTGTGTCTGATGATTTTAACCCATTAAAATTTAATGGTAAATTTAGTTTTGCACTTTACAGACATGTCTATATGGGTAAAAGATTTAGGGGGAAAAAAAGGAGAGAAAAGAGAGGCTTATAGTTAGCATTTTTCGTTTCAATGTCTTACAAAAAAGAAGGGAAGGAAATGAGAATTTTTTCATAAATCCTCTTTGGAAAAAATAAATAAATAAATTTGAGTCCCCCCAAATTGAGAGGTTTGGAAACACAACTTTATTTACTTATTTGTCCCTAGTCAAATTTAAAAATTAAATTTAGTTATATTTACAAGTTTTTTTAGAGAGAATATTTTTTAATTTTTTTAAAAACTTACGCAACAAAATATATATATATATATATATATATATATATATATATATATACTTTTAAGTATATAGATATATTGTTTTTTTTCAAATATAAAAGTATATAATAATTAATCATTATAATTTAACTAACTCACTATTTCCTTCTCTCGTGAATTTTTAACATCTAAATAAAGTTAAAAATTTAACCTTCATTTTTCTTCTATTTTTACCTTTCTTTCTCCTTTAATTTCTTTTCTTTCCTTTCTCAATGGGATAAGTTATTCTGCTTACTCCTTAATTTGCCTACTTTGCCTATCCCTCTCAACACCATTAGATTACAATATCATTCAATGGTGAAGATTTGCAAGATAAAATAAATTCTTTTACCCCTTTCTTTCTCATCTTCCTCCTATCTTTTCTCTCTCCTCCCCGGCTCCAAATCTTGTTGCCTTGAGCGAGTTCTCCCTCATTAATCTTCACGACAAGTCGACAACATCTTCGGCCATTAGTTATGGGTGGTGGTGGTGGTGGTGGTGGGGGCTTCTTGATCGTGGAGGATTGGAAGCTGTTTGTGCTCGGAATTTGGGTTTCCGGATGCGGAAAACCTTCTGGAACGTTTGTTGTAGGAACAATAAGATTTCAAGGATTTCTTAATAGATTGCAGCAAGCTTAGGAGAAATATATGTTTTTAGATTACAATTAAAATTAAAATGGGAGTGAGGGAGTCAGTATTTGATGATCAAAAAGTTATTATTATTTTTTAAAAAAATGACTTTTTGAGTTTTGAAAATTTGAGATGGAAAAGGTCTTTCTCAGACAATTTGGTGATTCGTGAATTTGATTTAACTCTCTCCTGGCGAAGTTGAACTCCACTCTCTTCCAAGGCAGAGAGAGAAAGGATAGGGGCAGAAAGAGGGAAAATGAATAAAAGAATTTATTTTATTTTACAAATCTCCACCATTAGATGATATTGTAATCTAATTGTATTGAGAATAGGGTAGATTGAGAAGTAGGCATAATAACGTATCTTCTGATTAATTAACCATTTTATCCTTATTTTAAATTATTTTTTTTATCATTTTATCTCTCTTCCCAAGTTATATATTTACCCCTCATTTACTCCGGTAAATATCGATCAAATTTTGATGAATTGATATATAAATTGATAACAGGGACATTAATATATAAATTGAGAGAGGGATAAAGTGATAACTTAAATAAAAAAAAGGAACAACATGATCAATCAATCAGAGTTTTCCCGAATATATGTCTATATTCCAATGTCCAATGTCGATATAGATGAATTGATATACAAGAAAATATAAAATCCTGAAAGACTCTATCATTAGAGATAAAGCTGGAATATCATTTTGAGAGGAAAAGATGCCGGAATCTCTCTTGAGAAAACTTGGTGAGTAGAACACTAATAAGGGGCCATTAATAAAAGTTAATCATACGGAAGATAAACTAGATAAAGAGAAATAAAGAAAGACCAAAGAAAAAAAGTCTATTAAAGGCTTGTTTGGATGAAATTTTTTTAAAAAAAAATGACTTTTTATGTCTTACTTATGGGGGTGTAAATGAACTAGCCAACTTAATTGGGACTTAGGACTCGGCTTACATTAGGTCAGCCTCGACCTATTACATATACTCAAATAAAACATGCTTAGACCTCAAAAATAGCTTATTGAGAAAGTAGATTATATGCTTTCTTTTACAAGTCGAACCTATAACCTACAGGCTGGTTTATATCAAATTATTTATTTTAAATAAAATAAATTAATTATTTTAATGATTTTGAATAATAAAGTAATATTATTTTAATTATTTTTTTAATTATTGAATGCCTAATAGACTTAAACAGGCTAACAGTCCTAGATCAAGGCTTTATTTTTTAAATATAGGCAAGTTCAGACTTATAATTTGAGTTTGTACAAAGCTAACAAGCCAAACCAGCCTCTTTAAAACAAAGTCTAGCCGAACCCAACCTACTTACATCCCTCAAACTTTAATTTAGAAGGACATTTTTCAAAAGCTAAAGCTATTTTGCATTTGGATGTAATACATGAAAAACACTTTTAACTAAATATATTATTTAGATGTTAAAATTAAAAAGCATTTATCGCCTATAAAATTATTAAAAAGGACATGTGAAAATAAATAATGAGAACAAATTTAGTTGTGGTGGAAGCGATGCTAATGGGGGGGGGGGGGGTAGTGGGTTTGATAACGGGGTGGTGGTAATAATGGCAACAATAGCTATGGTATAAGTGTTGGTAGGGTCGTAGTGACGGTGATGAAGGTGGTGGTAGTGACAATAATTGTATAATGATGACAAGGTGGTAGTGACAATGATGAAGATAGTGGTAACAACAACAATATGATAATAGTGATGGTGGGGTGTAGTAATGGTAGAGGCAACAATAGAGGTAAAATTGGTTGGTGTTAAGATTATGGTGGTGACAACGACAGTGGTGGCGATGATAATGGAGTTGGTGTTTGTAGCAATAGTGGCGATAAAAGATGTGAGATTGGTTGGGGGATTGGGATAAATTTGAATTTTGAAAAAATAATATTTGATTGGTTGGGGGATTGGGATAAATTTGAATTATGAAAAAAATAATATTTAACTTTTAACTCCTAATTTTTTTAGAAACTAGAAATTTTAGCTTCAATAGAAAGCAAGTTTTTAACGAGAAGAACTTGAAAAAAAAAAAAAAAAAACTCATCCAAACATGCTCTATGATAGACCTTTACCTAACTAAATGACCTTATTGAAAACTTCGGTCTTGTACAAAACCCAGGGACTTCATTTGAAATATGTTGCCAGTCCTACCTAATGATCAAAAGCTTCTGTCGTTGTCATTGGGTATATGTAAAGTATAAATAGCTGTATCAAGTAAATAAATCGAAGAGTCTAATGCTCAACAAAAAAGCACAATCCCATCCCCTTTAAAACGAAAGGGTTTCAAAAACTGGCACCATCTTCATTCTTCATCGGATGTAACACCGAAAAAGAAGGAAAAGAATACGACAATTTATGTTTCCAATAAGTTAAATAAAATCTTCAGTCTTTGCCGGGACGCCTGATGGAATCAGACAAGCATAGTTTCAGGATTTACAATATAACTTGTGAACAATGATTCTTCTCCAAATGTCAGTATTCACATAACATAAAATGCTTTCAACATACCAAGGGCACATAATTAAGCATCACCGGCATCGAAATCACATGTGACAAACACTGAAGTCGTCAATATCTATTCTGGGCCTTGCATGGGAACGATCATCATATGTTGAGCCTGAGGCTGAAAATTCAAATAAAGTAAAAATAAATATCATTAATTCATTGTCTATTGAACTTTTTGTTGCTTGAGCTAACAAACATTCCTTAAAACTAAGATATAACTTACAAAACCAGAGAGAAAAATCATCCATTTATAAATAAAAGTTAAATGCTCGGGATACCAGGTAATAACCGGGCTAATATGTCAGATTCAAGGAAAACCAATTCCAAATAAAAGTTTGTTTTGAAACAAGACATTAACCCTTTATTAATGGGGTAAAACTTGCTTTCAGAATTTTTCGTTTTAAGAACTAAAACATCCAGCTTTGATATTAAAGATTAATTATTAAACCCCATAAAAGGCCATGACAAAATGGTCCTAGAGAGTACTTTTAAGAAAGAATGGAAGAAAACACAATGATGGAAAAGAAAAAGGGCAGTACAATATGTAATTGCAAAACAGATGCAGTGATATTTCCGTCTGATTCTCGGAAGACAAGGAAGGATCATTTGTTTGACCAATTCAAATATATTTACAATTGAAGTCACTACTACAAAGTAGCCAGTCAGGTATATCAGACTTCTCCAGGATTACAAGGCCTTAGAGCTTAAGACAGTTAGTCTAGCCAAGGATTTACAACCAGAAATGTTTAGAATTAAGGCATGATTTTGCTATGCACTATATGGAGTAACATTTATCATTACGGCAAAATCCACAACCAAAAGTGAAGTACTGATGTCAATAGCATCAGCAGCACACCATTAAGAATTGTTAGGCCCAAAAATTTATCATTGTTGGGGTCTGAAATCACTAAGAAACCTACCATCCTACCACCATTACAGGGAGCCACAACCTAATTCAATCCTAATGCATTTTGCAAAAGAAAATTCGAAGAGTTCAGCGCCCATAGAAGCTTTAAGGTATTCTATAGTTTGCAGTTGTACAATTCATTTAAGACTGAAAATCTCTAACAGGTAACCACACTTGTTTCCAATGCCCTTATTCTGTGTGGCTAACTAAATCCAAAAGAAATGCCATTCCAAGATAGGCCACATATTGAATAACCCCTAATAAACCAAAAAAAACTTATAAAGTAAAAGAGAGGAGAGAGATACAGAAATTCATTGAACCTAAAACCAATCCATTATTTACACAAAATTTCAGCAAGGACTAAAATGGGGCCATATCATGTGTGCTAACAACCAGATGTAACTAATTCGTAGTCAAGTTATTAGGCAAGTATGCCTTCAAAATTTCAAAATTCAAATAACAAATCAAAATGGTTTCAGAGCCAACATAATGAGAAACTTTTTAATTAAAGTGAGCTCCAAATTAAAGCATTTAGGAGGAAAAGGGATTAAAATTAGAGGTTCCCGTGAATGAAGCATCATTATCTCATACTACATTGCAGTCATGTCAGAGATTAAACAGAAACCTCAGCATCTTCATTTATCAACACGATGCTACAGGAGCACAAGAGGAAAGAGATTATTACATTAGAGGCTGTAAGTAATTACCTGAGAATTCGTGTAATTAACACCTTGTGAGAAAGAACCTTGATGAGAAAACTGTCAAATCCACAACAAAACATTCCAACATCAGATACTATTGTATTTTAAATATATTTACAGCAATGCAACCAGGCATAGTGCATGTATATATATGTTCTCCACCTGAGGATTAGGACACGGATGAACATCTTTCTTAGCAGATGCATCTCCACCCTTGGCCGAACCCTTTGTATCACCCTGGCATACCACAATTTGACAAGCCATAACAACAATGTATACAAACTCGTTAGAAAAAGTGTAATTACACACTAACAATCACAAAGTGGAATAGCTATTTATTTATAATCACCTCAGTCTGCAACATTCCCAATAGGCCAACGAGAAATCCATACGAAAAAGAAAAAGAAAAAGAAAACATCAGTGAAAAGTAGAATTTAACCAAAACAGCATGCTGTATTAAATGTAAATGTAAATTACCTCTCTGTATGCGGCGAGGTAAATCTTGAGAGGCTCAATATAATCTTCGAAACCAAGAGTGGCCATAGCCCAAAGCAAATCGTCGCCGTTGATGGTCTTCCTCTTTTCTTTCTGGCATTTATCGCTCGCCCTGCGAAACATTAACAAGATTAATTCATTCAACCGAATCACAATTAAAGCACGAAAGATTGAATGAATTTTGGTCAATCAAGATAAGAAGAAGGAGAAGAAGCGAACTCGCTGGTGATGAAGCTGATGAACTCAGAAACGCATTCCTGTACGGTCTCCTTCGCGTCCTTGGCGATTTTCCCGTTAGCGGGAATCCCCTTCTTCATGATGCGACTGATGTTAGCGATTGGAAGGTACCGTTCCTGCTCTCGGAAACTGGATCGAGGGCTGTGGTCGCCGCTCTCGCCGCCTGGACTCGCCGGAACATCGGCCATATTCGCCGGAACCCTAATCGACGAAGCGAATCGGTGAACCGGAAAAACATGGTGAAATTTGGCGATTAGAAAAACCCTAGGGAGAGAATAAAAAGAGAAATTGAAAGAAGGGGGATTGGTTAATGGTTAGTCGAGGGGGTTACCTGAACGTGAAGGGTGTGTGATGTGATGGAATTTGTATCGTACGCTGGAAAAGAGAGGAGCGAGGTGACGATGGAGATGAAAATGTCAATTCTATCACCACCGTCCGTTTTTGTTTTTCGTTCACTTCACTTCCTTTGTTTTCTGACTCTCCTATTTGTTAGCTTTTTATACTCATGCGATGCGAATCTATCAAGTGTTTTTTATTTTATTTTGAGTAAATACTCTTTCTATCCTCAATAAATTTTACTAAGAAATCGTGATCCATCATGCTTCCTAACAAATTTAAAATAGAGTCGTCTAGTTGAAATCGTGATCTCTCACAAATTCAAAAAAATCCATATTAATCCCTAAAAGAACTAAAACGGGTCCATTTTGAATTTCTTAGGGATCACGATGGACCTTTTTATTTGCTAGGGACTAAAGCGGGCATCGTAAAATTTGCTGAGGACCAAAAAAGATATTTACTCTTTTATTTTTTGCTAAAATCTTGTTTTTTTAATATTTTAAAATGCTTAGAGTTTCGAATAATTGATAAATTAATGGAAATATAAAAATAAAAAATCTTAAAGTGTTGGTATTCCGTACATATAATATTTGATATTTTTTTTAAGGCTTTAATGTTTCTAACGTGAATGTAGATAAGTTATCTATATTCGCTCTCAAAAACTACGTCGTTTTGGATTGAAAAATTAAAAAATTATAATGAAAAAGACTATTATAACCCTGAAATAAATTATAATTACAAAAATACTTTGATTTCCGTCTCAAAATGAAATTATTTTGAATTCACTATAGATAAATTATCTGCGTTAAGTGTAGAAAAATCGAACTTTTTGTAAATACTTGTACATACTCTTAAGTTCTAACTTACGGCTTCATTGGTTCTTAATGTGAGATTTGTTAACAGTGTCTCTTTTAGGAATTGAATAGGGAAATAAAATACAAATTATGAAAGCCATTTTTTTCAATGTAACAAAAGTATTTATTACATTGGAAAAAAAAGTATTTGCGTTGATTTGAAGAATTGTGATTTTGATGTTCAATTAAATTAATTATGCATATATTGAAAAATAAATCTCTCGTAATTTAATATTATACTATTATTTTTAAGGCTTTGATATTTGTACCGTCACCTTCAAAATGACGTCGTTATGAGTTAAAAAATAAAAAATTATAATAAAAAAGACTATTAATAATTACAAAAATACCTTGACTTTCATCCCAAAACAATATCGTTTTGGGCTCAATGTAGATAAAATATCTATATTAACTATAAAAAAAATGAACCCTTACTTTAATAATATTTATACATCAAAACATTTTTTTTTCAACAAATCCAAATCTTAGTTTTATCAAAATCCCTTTTTAAATATGGGATAAATTAATCTCATATTAAAAGAGATAGCTTCTCTTACGTGGATGACACAAAATCAAGATGAATCCCATTTTTATTTTTTTTATTTTTAATTTTTTTAGTAAGAACCACATTAAGTTTATCTCACAGTACGAGATATACTCTCTCATATATAACATAGATTAGTTTATCCCTTTAAATATACATGCACCATGCCACTGTTTACGTAGTAACTTGAGTCACTGTCAGTCACTGATGCTAATTTCCATATACATCCCATTTGCCATCTGTGCAAGTCCAAGCACATGAATATGCCACATTAATGCTGGCACATTCAACTGAGCAAAAAGCAAATTTGAAACCAGTTCACTGGCCAACCTACAAGTTATATGCAAAGCAAAACCTACATATCATAACATCCAACAAGGCATGGACACATTAAAATAATAATAATAATAATAGGAAAATTGGAGAAAGAAATAGGAAAATTTTCTGCTTGTTTACAAGAGAGGACTATGACTCTATCGTGCAGCAGGCTGTCCAATGGATTCATCAATTGAAAGGTAACTATCAGTTGCACCAAGACCCGTAGTCATGAAAGAATGAACAGAATTTATTGGCATCTCATCTAAATTGCCTTCGGCCTCTCTCTCAATAGCAAGTGCATCTTGTATCTCCTTTAGAACTTCTGATATTGATGGCCTCATATGTCCATGAGGTTGAACACACATCAATGCTTTCTCTGCTATTTTCCACATTGATTGTAGGTCATAGTTTTTTCTTAACGCCGGATCAATAATGCCTTGTATATCTCCACTCTCAATGTGTAATTTGGCCTGTTAATCAATTTATATATACAACCAAAATTTAGTTTCTGTAAATGTAATTCAACATAAACATTTAAGATACACACGAGTGACTTTAATCTATTTAAATCCACTAATATAAATAGATTAATATAAAATGTGACTTATTTAGGTAGGCAACAAAACTCTCCCTATCAAGTTTTTAACACAATATTAAGTAGGAACAACTCCGTGCCAATTGATCCATGTGCAAGGTGGTTAGTTTTTCAATTAAGAAATTAGGAGATTAAGTTGCTACAAAAGTTTATTGGGGGGAAGCAAAATTCCACATTGGCCATACTAGAAGAACCAAAAATGATATTAAGCCTTTTATTAATAAGCATAATTGGAATAGAATAGAGAGACCAAAAGAATCATATATCTTCTCCTACCAATATATAAATTTATACATGCATTCTAGTGCATGTAATTATTATTATTTTTGTCAAACGTTGTAAAATTAAATACTGTACAAGTCATTTCGTAAAAATTAGAATATATATATATATATATATATATATATATATAGTTCATTTATGCTACAAAATTCTATGTACGCAAAGAAATTAAAACTCACCCACTGGACTATGTTTCGGCAATTAGCTCCAAAACTGTCATTAGATATTGCTTCTTGCCCAGAAATGAGTTCAAGAAGAATTACACCAAAACTATAAATATCACTCTTGTCAGTCAGCTGCTGGGAAATATAGTACCTGTTAGGAGAAAGTTTCAATGAAAAGCTTAGTGGTTAATCTGTAGCAACTTTGAATATAGTAAACTATGGTAATCTCAAGCAAACATGCAAAATCATGGAAAATAGTTAAGGCCTTACTCAGGATCCAGATATCCTACTGTCCCTCGAACTATGCTAGAAACATGGGAGACTCCATCAATAGCAAGTTTTGAAAGACCAAAATCTGAAACCTTGGCTCTCATGTCTTTGTCAAGAAGAATGTTGCTGCTTTTTAAGTCTCTATGGATAACTGCAGGAACACAGCCTGTGTGAAGATATTCAATCCCTGAACAAGCATGAAAATAATACAATTAATACAATGTGATCTATAATAATAAGGGAAGTGTAACATCTTGTATGCATGCATCTAGTTCGCATGCTATTTATGGTAACGAAAAAGTTGACTCACACTTTTATATACGGATAAATGGTTAAGCCACTTATATAAATATATAATTACATTAGGTGCACATGGGGTGTTACAGGAAGGGCCATTCAATTGGAAAATTAGGGGGGAAAGTATTAATATTATCATCTTAAATGATACATCAGAGTTATCAACCTTTTGCAGCATCTTCTGCAATCTCAAGGCGCTTAATCCAATTGATACTCCGTCCATGTGTTAATGGGCCTACAAGAAGTTAGACAAAATTGAGTATATGGAGTTCTGCTCCTTGATTTAAATCATGTAGGCTTACCGTAAAGATGTTCCTTGAGAGTTCCATTATGCATGAACTCATAAATAAGCATACTATTCCCCTCTTCTCGGCAATACCCAAGAAGCTGTACCAAGTTTCTGTGATGTATTCTTGAAAGAAGAGTCACCTGGATCAAACAAAAATATAACTATAATATGAATATTTATTCAATGCCAACAGAATTTAGTAAGATCCTTGAAACTATTTTCCTCTCTTTTATGATTTATTTAAAAACCAAATAAGGGAAAGAAAAGTAAACAAGGTGGAACAAAAAATAAACCATAGATCGCGATGTGAAAATGTAACTAAGCAAATTAAGTTGGGGTAGCTGCAATGTTGGATTACTGAAAGAGGTTTATGAAATGCAAGTTACCTCATTGGAGAACTCTCGTTTGCCTTGATAGGAATTACTGGTTAGAACTTTAACTGCTATCTCTTTTCCATCTTTCAGTTTCCCATAATAAACTACTCCAAAACCTCCAGAACCAATTTTTTTCTCAAAATTATTTGTAGAATTTTCAATTTCAGAAAAACTGAAACAGTGAGCAGCTTCTGCAGGACCATCTCTCTTAGAAGAATCCAGATTTTGAGAAGGGAGAGAAACAAGGCTGCCTGAGAAGAGTGTAAACAAATACATCACACTCTACCATCTAAAATTTCATAGAGAAATAATATATAATTTTGATTCAAAAACCTACCTTGCTCATAATATTTTCTCTTTCCTGTATGCATAAAAAAGCAAGATATAACAGTAGCCAAAAGTAGAACGGCAGCCCCAACTGCTGAACCAATAATCACATACATGTGGCTCTTTTTTCTGATTCCTTTATGAAGATTAAAGTTTCCAGAGTAGCTGTTGAGGACCAAAATAAAAATAGTGGTGATGATGTAAATATAGTGATTAGGGGATTAAAAAATTTGGGGAAATAGGATAAGATTGAACCTAGAAGAATTATATTTTGATCCCTTTGAAGTATTAGCATTTCAAGGAAAACAAAATCTAGAATGTCAAACTACACTGAAGACAGACTGTCATATTAGCTTACTGATACTAACGTCATTTATTTAAGCAATCAAAGCAACAAGATGCATTCAGCAGAAATTCAGAAACCAAAAGATTATGAAAAACATTCTAAGGGGTGAGGATAAATATGAAAAGAACAAAAAAAAAAGACAGAAGAAGGGGAGTAATGCATCATGGGATGTTGGTCCAATGGAATAATAGGAAGCACAATTACTATATACAAAATTCCAACAAAAAAGAAGCACCAGAGTAGGAATATCTGACTGTTCTACACAGTACAAAATTGGCCTTCTACTTAACTGATCACACCAGAAATGTTGATTTCTCTTGTTATAAAGCAAACATTTTATTTCATGGTGTATCATACGTTAACACATTACATAAGCATATGCAAAGATTAAAATCTGGAAGAAAATAATTGATTAGAACAGGGAAGAACATTGCAAAAGCATCCACCATATCTTGTGTATTTGCATGTGTAATGCTACATTATGTTTAAGTTTAACAAGAACAAAAGGTACTCACTTCAAAACCAAACCTTTGATCAGAAGATCTGATGGTACGGTTCCAGATAACATATTATTTTGGACATACCTGCAACCATTATAAGCGTTATCTAATTGTATCAAAATAAAATGAGTATTTAGCATAATAGCTTGAATATTGTTTACACATGACTAAGAGTCATTTACAGAAAGACACTTATTTTAGTGATATATATATAATTGCATGTATCAAAGAATACCAAATTCCAATTTGATCAAACTACTGATACGTAGGTTCCAGAGAGCTTACAGTTCTCTCAAATTTGGAAGGTTCCTCAAAGAGGTTGGGAGTGCACCCGTCAACTGATTGTTCTCAAGATGACTGCAAGAGAAAAAGGTTGTACTTAGCTGAAAACTAAAAAAGAATGGATAAGGGCAGAACTTATCAGCAATTACATGATCCTTAAGTCCATGCATCCAGTAAAATCTGGTATTGGGCCAGTCAACTTATTTCCATCAAGCCATCTGCATCCATGAATCAAAAAATTATGCCACAAACCACAACATAAGTTCCGTAAATTAAACATAAGAAATAACTAGCTTAATTGAACCAAAATTAAAAAGCAATATAAAACTTACAGTTCAACCAGACCAGTCAATTTGGTGATGTCCAAAGGAATATTGCCCGTCAAGTTTTTACCAGATAACACACTGCCATAACCAGGAGCACAAAGTAACTGTTATCAAATCACTTGAACTTTTCATACAGTAATTGAAAATTCTTAATTAGAAGCTAGTGGTTATTCTTTCTTCAAAAAATATGAACCATTACATTGAAACTATTCTTGGTTGTATATCTGAGCTACATCGTACCCATGACCATGGAACAGGTAGACAAGGGTCACCCCCTTCTTGTGCCCAATCTGATGCAGAGTAGTGTGAAAGTACACTAAATATAGCTTCTCCTGCACACCATCCAATCCAAGTACTAAATAAATTACGGTGCTACAAAATATATGCAACTGATAACACTTTGTATTGCAATAGACACACTCATTGAATAGTTACTCTACAGTTGCAAGTTAGCCAAACAGCATATCATATGGTAGGACTTACCATCAGGAGAGCCATCATTTTTCTCCAGATACTTATTTATCTCCATGGCATTTAGAAGAGGGCCCCTGGAAGAATCAGATGTCTTGCCAAATCTAAAGGACAGCACAAATGGAAGGGATAGATTGGTATATCCTGGTTCATAAAGGCGATATTTTCCTAGAGCATTTTCTTCAATATTTACCACAGCCTTACTCATATCAGGCTGGCCTGGAAGTATTAGCCTGAATTTTCTGGTTTCATCTGGAGCCAAATCTTCAATCTCTGCAAAATAGGTTACAGCCCATCCAATACCAGGAAAACCTTCCAAGTTCAACCGGTAAGTTAGAGATCCATTTGTACCCACAACAGCTGTCTGCAATACTTTCATTGGTGGCATTTCATCTTTGTTAACTTCAATTGGTACTTTGGTGGAAATTTTCTCAGTTCCAACAGCAACATCAACAAGATAATTTGCTTTCTTGACAGAATCTGACTCCCAAATTCTATCAAATGGGTCATCAGGATACCTGATATGGCAGAAATATAAACTTCGTAAGTGAAAAGATGCTGCTTCAAGACCACAAGTGCTAAGACTATCTACGCAATAAACAAGTTCATCCTTAGATATATAATCTGTGTAAAGTAGTTCTTTGCTACGAGGGCAGTCACAAAAATTTGATATTTGCGATTTATCTAGTGAATAAAAGAATAAAATTTATGTAAAATATGTCTACATGCATTTGTCTATCTATGTACGCTTGTATGCACACACCAAAAGTATCATAATTTGCCAAATGAAATTGATCCCGGGCATCAGGATTCAGGATTACTCATTAACTTTTTTTGATATCAATCCAATGACTTCACAATAGTATATATATGTTGTGATATACTTAAGAAAAGAGATTTTAGAAGATTAATTTTTGACAGAGAAGATTAATTTTTGACAGAGCAGATTACGAAGCAACAGACAGAGTTGGCTTAATACCTGATTGGGGCATCACTTTCTGCACCAAAATTTATCCTCGCGGAGACTCTGAGGTAAAAGTGTTCCTCATAGGCTGTATAATAAACCGAACCATTGAATTGCCGGAGTTCAAGTGTAGATATGAATGGCTGCCCAGTTGTTGCATTTGATAAACATACACTAACTGTAGGACTTGAAGCCAAAAATATAAGCTCTCTCACTTCTATAGTATTAGCATCAGATATAACAATAGTAGACCAATGAGTAGCCCCAACAGAAATGTCAAATTTTGGATAAACATTGTTTCTGTCAAAGTTCCCATACAAGAATGTTGCCCTCAGTAGGTACCTTGTCCTACTGACAACATCAAATGTGTAGCAGTATTTTCTGGAATCAGCGGGAAAGTGTCGAAGTGTCATGTATTGCTTTCGTGTCTCATTGACAACTGATATAGTACTTATTTCTCCATAAGTAAGTTTATCATCAGGAGTCCATCTAAGACCAATTTCATCAGTGAAATTTTCTTTACCTCCACAGTCCAAACTTACGAAACCTGCTTAACATAACATATTTTGTCACCAGATAACCGTAGAGTTGAAGTGAATAAATTGCATAAACAATTCGAAACAATAATAGGAAAACTTTATAAAGGAAGTGTCAATTGAGAGTTGAGACAAATGAAAATCATACTAAACAGTGATACTTCAAAAGAAGTTTGAAAAATAATGATAGTAATCATATAAAGATTCATTAAACCATCATAAAACTTGATCATATCTGATCTTATGATCTACACAACCACTATAGATTCCAAAAAACAAATAATCTTCATTCAATAAGGATTGCTTATCATAACAGCTGGTTCATCATTGTTTTAATTTGACATTAAAGCAGTTATTTAACCACAATTAATTTAAGCATGTCTTGACTCATAATTAAAGCCAATAGCCATCCAAGTAAAACGGAAAAACACATGAATCAAAAACATTAAAGATGGGTCACAGCCTTCTATTATTGTGTTTAAATATGGATTATGCAACAAGATATCCATGCTAAATTACAATCAGCTCATTCCTATGAAACAGGATGATGAAAGACAAAGGAATTGCTTAAATGTTTTTCAAAATTCTGGTTGCCATTGAAACAAGACATCTTTTTTAATGCAAAAACCGGTGCAAGAGAAGAAAAAGACTCAAACTTTATGGAAACCAATCTAAGAAAAGAAAAGGGATTTGAAGAAGAGGGTAACCTGGCATCTGAGAAGAGGAAAGACGCAAGAGAAGTAGCAGCATGAGTGAGAGACAGGACAGGACAAAGGGTACCCTACTCTCCATTTCTTCTCTGTGAAGTTTTTACAGAGAACACCAAAACATCAAAAATGGCTGAAGGGAAAAAAAAAAAAACAACAACTCAACAGAGAAAGCGACGAAATAAAAAGTTAGTGTCACTTCCACTGGTAAATAAACCAAGAATGGCACTGAAACTGAAACAAACAATGTACCAGCCTAATCCTTTACTATTTTTCAAAAATATTAAGATAACAAAAAAAATCTTTTAAGATTTAATGTAAATCACTTTTCATAAATAAATAAATAAATACATTCCATTGCTAAAAAGAGAATTTCAGATACTGCATGTGCCTAGGGTGTGTGGGACCCCTGACCTGTGGCTAGACGACAGAGGGTCATGTGAGGGCCCTCATAAAGTTTGTAGTACGTAGTTTTTTGCATAGACCATAGCAACATAGTGAAGTTCAATTATTCCTGATGTGTTTGGTATACGAGAATTTTAAAAAAATTTGACAAACTGAATTTTTTTAAATTTTAAATTTATAGATATTATAATAAATTGAATGTAAAAATTATATTTTTGAAAATTGAGATTCTTTGCTAAAAAATAATTTCTCCTATACCAAATACCTCCTTAAATAAACTCGTGTTTTTGTGTCATTACTTTTAGAGATATATCTCTTCTATGATATTGTAAATACATATGAAAATAATTATGATATTTTTTTATAATTCATAAACCAAATTATATTGACTTATTTGAATGGTAAAAATAATGTCACATGTATCTTTAGGACTTTTTTTTTATCTTATATATAAAGTAATACGATTACCTTTCTTTCAAAGTTCGTTAAGGTAGTGTTTGGTTCGGGACATATCAAAATTATCCCATCTAAGTGTAAGTGGGTATCCTAAAACACCACGTTTGGTTGAGGACAACGTTGAACTTAGCCATCATTCCTCCTTGCCCAGCTATCGAAAGATGAGTGAAAAATGGATGAAAATCACGGATTCAGTTTCCCTCTCCGACGATGGTATTGCTGAGAAATCCATTTTGATGGAAAATTTAGATGAAAAATAAGACAAGTCTACCCTCGTTAATCCTAGCTGTACCCCAAATTCGAACACCAGTCTGACTTCGATTCTTGCACCGAACATCCCTATCGCGTTCCATATTTGTTCTTTGTGCAGCTCTGGAACCCAAACCGTTGAAACCCAAACCTCACTATGACTGAGGAAACCCAGATGCTTGTGTTCGGTTATCAGGTAATGGTAACATTTCTGTTTTTTGGAATCAAGTTTAGTCTGTAGTTAATGGAAAAGCGTCTAAAAGTTTGTTGTCTTTCCTAGCACGTTCCTTTTGTTTAGCTAGTGAAAGAAGAGTCCCGTGAACCGGATCTAGCGCGAAGTACAAGCCGGTGGTTTGAAGACCAGCACCCGATTTGTTTTCGTTCAGACAAGGGATCCTCTTATTTTCGTCACAATATTCCGGTAAGACTTTGTGGATTTCTTTGCAGGAATCGAAGGCATATTTTAAAAAAAGTTTCTTCCTTTGAATCTTGATGCTGATGATAATATGTCTATGTTAATGTTTGACCTTCATGTCTCCCGTTGTCTGTGAAATCCTTCGTTCCGGGTTTATGATAAATTCCTCCTTCAGGCGCAGGACCCACTTGGTTCAATCATTCTCTGTTGTGTTCCTCTACTGGTTCTATGTTTTTTCATTGTTCTGCAGTTTAAAGTGTATTGCAATTTTAATCCTATAAAAATCAAGAAAAAAATATGGGTAACACTTGCACCCTTTACAAAAATAAATTAGTTTATACTATTACATCTTTATCAATGGATAGCACCAATCAACCAGACTGTGTCCTACTTTATCATTATACAACTCGGATTTGTGTTTTTTTTAGTCTTTGTACGAGATATTTCTATAAGCATTGTGGTAAAACTATGTCCTCAAGTACAATTATGACAAAGGCCCCCTCAACAATCATCAATTCAATGACATACTGGTTGAGAAAAGTTAACTATACAATTGAAATGCTCTCTACTGCCACGCACTCATTTATAATGCATCAATTCAATAAGAAGCGACAAATATACCTCATTTAAATTCAGTGTGAAAACTTTCATAACTATGAGGGTGAAAACAAAACATAACATGAAAATGAATACATTAGAGTTCTTGTATATAAAAAATACAAAACAAACTATTTGATTTATTGTCTGTGTGATTGAAACCCTTGTTAGCTTAAATAACCTTAATGTTGTCACGAACAGCTACAAGTTGACTTTCTGTGTTACACCCAATAAAGAAAATAGCATCTCATATTAGCTTTTTTCAACTTATTTTTCAGCACATGAAGATATAAGGCATCGATCCTATCCATGTTTGCCTACTTACTTTATTGCCTGTACAAAAGAAACTCAAGCAATTTGATCTGTTTCTTCTGACTTTGGCATGCTTATACACTTGCATTTAGCTCGTTTTTCACCCAGAGTCTGCATAAAGTAACTAAAAATAGAAGGTGTCTGGTTGCTGGGTTGTTGGCAAATTTCGAACACTAATTATACCTTCAAAGTGATAGCTTGTCATGGAAGCCAAACTACTGCCACTCTTTTTTGTGTGACTGTGGTACTCACATATTTTTTTGGTACTTGTTGTGCTACTGCAACTGTTAATGGTTGATGTAATTTTTTGGATGATGTATATACCACTATGTTGTAATTTTAGGTTATAGACCAGCTATAGGGTCATCACACAAGCATAGTTAATGTTGTGTCAATATTGTCCACTGTTCATGTAGGTGTACTGTCATGTGTGTTATAAACAGATTTAATTGGGAGTTTTTTGTAACTACTACATTATAAAACTATGCTGTAATGCACTTGGATTCTGATATTAATTATGTTTCGTTTTCTGTATGTTGTAATTTTGTGCCTAATGCTGCTTCTCATGGGAATGAACCCTACTGCATTCATAAAGCAGCTAATATAGACCCTTCTCTGTTATCGATATGTATAGTGTTGAGCAGGTACTGCCGTACTGGGAAGCACTGCATACTGCTTCTGATGGAAATGATAACTTGCTTCTGGTTTGATTGTATCACATAACTGTCATGTGATTTCAGAATGATGGAAGGACACATTCTTGATTCACATACTACTTTCAGTAACATTTTTCTCTTTAACCCGTATGCCACTTTTGGATTGTGTGTGTTGCAGGAATATTCACTTGTGTGCAGTGTGATGACAATGGTGAAAACCCAGCATGGGAAGCCATTGGATATGAAGTTGACACTGATGGGAACACAAGCATAAAATTCACAAAGATAGGCATCTTGAAAAGGGAATAGTGGAAGCTATGAATGAGACCAACTTGAGTCTGCCTGAGTCTCTTGTTCAGTAAAGGTCTTCAAGTTGCTGTGGATGCTGAAAACAAATTGGTCAAGATGAAATCATGTGATGTAGTAATTGTTGGGTCTGGTTGTAGGGGAGGAGATGCAGCTGCTGTTCTTGCAAGTTCAGGACTGAAGGTGCTTGTTCTTGAGAAGGGTAACTACTTTACTCCCAGGGATTATTCTTCTCTAGAAGGGCCCTCTATAAATGAACTTTACGAAGTATGAGGAACATCAAATTGGGTTGCTGTTATAGGTACATGAAGATGACTTGGTTGCTCAGTTCTTGAACTTTACTGAGGTGAAGAAGGCCTTGGGGTGAATGAATCATTTGTGTATGAGTTATGCACTGACATTGTTGATGCTGCATTACATGCTGATGTGATGAAAAGTGTGAAATATATGGTAGAGCACTTGGTGAGTAAGAGCAGGGTGTTGTTATACCAAGGTCGACATGATTTGAGGGATAGAGTGGTACAAGTTGAGGCATGGGTCAAGACAATGAAATGGGAAGGAATTTTGGAGTTTCTGAATGCAGAAAGGAAGATTTGGAAGGTGAATGGAGAGCTTTCTGGGTATGTACAAAGTTGGAAGACACTCACCAATGTTGTGGTTTTGGGTACTGGGCATCTTGTGCCTACTGAGAAGGCTGTGAATTCTCAAGCAATGATAGAAGACTGGGTTTTGGGAAGGAGTTTGTTTGAAATAGTGCAACGCGAAATTGTATAATGAAATTCCACTTGGTTGTATTTGTAGTGAACGGGCAAGGTTAAACTGTGAATGAGATTAAACTATGAGCTTTATGTCATTGCAGGAACTGTATTATACTTCACAGTTAATGAATAAAGTTCACTTAGTCATATAGTTTATCTGTCAGAAATAAATTTCTTAACAGTTTTATGTTCTTTAAGCAGATTTTGTTATTATTAATATTATTATTATTATCAGATTTGAATTTGTCATATATTTGATTATTAATACGAACAATTTAGCAATGAAAATAAAAAATTAAGTTAAACGTTAACAATAAGAAAAGGTTACACACCATTTTATATTATGAAAAATAAAAAAACATGTATTTGTTGACTGGTGTAGTTGTTTGTTTACGATTTTCAGAATTGATTCCTAAAAATAAAAGTAACATGAAGATAGTTTTTTGCTGTGAACAATTACATTGCATAACATTACCACCTAGCAATGAGATGAGAATACAGCAAATTGTTCTGAGCAGTAATATATAGCTTGAGCAAAAGTATGTTATGATTTTTCTGTTTTTCATTTTAAAAGAGTATTCCCCATTATAAGTCTTGGGATGATGTAGGCTATTTTCTCCATAATGCATGAATAAAATCCATACGTGCATTGCATACGGTTTAATACTTACTCTCAGAAAAAAAATTCTGTTATTCATACGTGCACTGCATACAGGGTTATATGGTGTTGGGGGTTATTTTGTAATTTGATTAAATTTTTTCATCTATATTTTATCTTCAACCAAACACACATTCAGTAATTTAACTCAATTTTCCTGGTAAAATTTTGCTCAACCAAACAACTTTTTTAAAACTTTACTATCTAACTCACTTTCCCCGTAGATTTTACATTTCCCTAGTATTATAAAATTTCTCCCCAACCAAACACTACCTAAGGAAAATTTGGCCATGACATTATAATTATTTATGATAAATGTTTATTGTGAATAAATGTATGATTAAATAATACTATTCTGTATGAAAATTGAATATATATATATATATATATATATATATTCAACTTATGTTGCGTTATGATTAAATGAATATATTAGGAAAATGCTTATAATACAGATAACTTATACACGTAGAGATGTGAATTAGTCGATTGGAAAACTAATCCACTCACGTAATTATGTATTTTTTAATTAATTATGTCTGCATATATTATTGTAAATAAAAGTAATCTTTTAATACTGGTACTTAAGCATTTATAATTAATGCTGAATTTAAATTACAGATTTATAATTAATTCCTTATAAATCCTTTAATTAAATGTTTTAAAAATAGTTAATCAATTAGTCCTACTCCTACCATGAGTATTTTATTTTTATTTTTTGGTACATTGCCTTGAGTAATTAAATTAGTTTGATTGAATATTTGGTTTTCAAAAAAGTTTTTCCAGATTCGTCTATATACTGTTACGTACAACCACCACTGATGTGTCACATCAAATCGCAATGCACGCTATTTTTTTTTTTCTCTTTTATTTTTTCTCGCTTTTCCTATTATTGGCAATGGCGTTTATACATATCTCACTACAAAAATGTAAGCTTGAACCGAAGAACCTATAGGCTGCTCGCTCTCTTTGCTCAGTCTCTTTGATCCATTTAGAGTTTTTACTCCTTTAATTAATTAATTTGATATTTGGTTCAAGATATTTATTAATGGAGTCATTTACTGAATATCATCTCCCGCGTCACTCACACTGTTTTTTTTTTTTTCAATTGAGTGACGCTCCTTCCATGTGGCACTCACAGAATTGTGCCAAGTGGCACAATCTCGTTAGTCTTGTTACCGTAAAATTTCAAAAAGTCATAGCTTTTGACTCAGGTAACCAAATCAGATGATTTTTTTTATTTCACATAATTTTTCTAGATCTACGCAATGATATCTCATTTGACATATTTTATCTCTCACAAACATAGTTCAAATCTATAAAAAAAATGTAATCAGTGTTGCAAATTTAAACTATGTTAATGGAAGATAAAATATGTTAAATGAGGTTTCATTGCGTAGATCTCGAAAAGTTATGTGAAATAAAAAAAAAATCATTTGATTTGGATATACTAGTCAAAAGTTATAGTTTTCTGAAGTTTTACGGTAACAGGACTAACGAGATTGTGCCTCTTGGCACAATCCTGTGAGTGCCCCAGGGAAGGGGAGCGTCACTCAATTGAAAAAATAAAATAAAAATAAAAGAGTGTGAGTGACGCGGGGGGATGATAGCGGCATTCAGTGACGCTGGGTCCTCTCGCGTCACTAAATGACCCCCATTAATAAATACCTTGAACCAAATACTAAATTGATAAATTAAAATCTCAAAAAACTCCAATTGGTCAAAGAGCCCAACTTGGCATTCTTAATCAATGTTATTAGAACCGGACCGGTCATTGATACGGCCGAGGTACTGGGTCACTGGTTCAACCAGTGAATAACTGATTGAACCGCATGAACCAGATATATATATATATATATATATATATATATAAATTTATATTTTATACTTAATTATATATTAAATATTTTAAATGGTATAATTCAAATAATAACTTGATGTAGTCTAGTGGTATTTACAATGTTGTATATTTTTAATGCAAGGGGTTCGATCCTTATTTGATGCAATTTTTGAAATAATTCTATTAACTTAATAGTTATATAATAAATATATTAAATGATGCATATTATTTAACAAATGATGGTAGCCAAGTGGTACAAAGTGGCGTTTCTCACTCCAAAGGGATGGGTTCGATTCCCTCCATAAAATCATATCATTTTAATTTTGTTATAGACTTATATATAAGTCTCATTCTCTCTTTTTATTGTTATTGTGCACACATACCACCCTTTTGGCAAAAGTCATTCTTACTTGTGCAGAGTAATCTGCTACACTCAAAAGTATCTAATCCATAGAAATATGAAAGAGCACGATCCAAGATAAATTTACTAATTTTTTAACTAGACATATCTATTCTCATCATAGAACAAATTTGAAATCTAAAGTTTTATTTTTCTGAATACTTCAAATAAATTGATCTATTCTGTCATTAACATTGGCGTTATATCTATCTTATGTTGTAGGAAAATTGTTATCTCATATTAAAGAAATAAAATTACAAGTGAGATCCACATATGAGAGAAGAGAAAAAAAAATAGATATGGAACTCACTTCCACTTTATATGTGTAGTAAGCTTGTTTATATTTGTTATGGAATATTTCCATATCCTAACCACCTACCCAAGGATCTCTTAAAGGATAATTCTCAAATTATCGTAACAATATAAAACAGTAAGGAAGCTAAGGATAGAGTCCTTATCCCAACAGAAAGTAGGTTAAATCCTAATACAACTGGAAGATCTACACAAGCTCATGAGGTAACCCTTATAAATAAGAGGTTAAAGACCCCAAGTATATACTCTGAACTCATTTACTACTTCTGCCCACACTGTGCACACACTCACATCTCGGCTATATGCGCAGTGATGTGGATATTGGCTATAAGCCAACCAAGATACCTATCCATATGATATCTCTGAGCGCGTACCCTTGAGGTATCATTATACGGTTTAATAGAACCGAACAATATTATATAACATAAGATAAATATAGCCCAAAAACAAATGTTGTATGAATTTAAAGCGCGATGCATGATTCCAATAATAACCAAAAGGAAAAATATGTGTCATTTTAAAGGATATAAAATTATGTCATTTTAATTGAGAGAAAGAGATAAATTATGGGAGGGAGTGGACAAAAAAATAAAAATGTGAATCTCACTTCTTTGTAAGAGTAAAATAACATAAATTGTATCATTTAAAAGGACAGATATTTTTCCCTAACCAAAATGGTTGATGAACCGATGACCCATTGAACTAGTTTGATAACATTGGTACGTACACAAAGAAAACTTGATGATTTTTCTATACACACCAATAAATTAAGGAAAAATATTTTCTTATATTAAATGAGACAATGTTCTCTATTTCTCTCTTTTACATTAATAAAAAGGTGGGTTCCATTTCAACCAAAAAAGAAAAGAAAAAAGAGATGGGTTTCATGAATTTTTTTATTTTATTTACAAATAATGAGGCCCACATATTTATTTCTATGACATGAAATAATATTTCTTTTAATATGAAATTAATAATAACACTCGTGAGTTAATCCCTTTCCTAGCTTATCCTTTACATTTTTTAAATTACGCACCTGGCATATACATATTCCATTCTAATATTACTATCAAGAAACTATTAAAAATAAAGAAACAAGAACGAAAATATGCTAAAGGAGATAAGTGCACTAATGTTATGAGTTATTTGAGTCCCACCCTACTCTCCTGCATCATATCTTGCTTGATCCTGTTATCGCGTTCAGTAATTGAGTTATGAATTTCGACGCAAACCCTTTCTAATTAATTAATCATTAAAATTGACCCTCCAACAAAAATTATCCATACAAGTTTGATTAGCAATAATGATCTAGTAATAATCCATTTTCTTTTCCGAAATGTTAATGTACATCGCTTGACTTTTTATTTATTATGAAGCGTTAGAAGATTGTTAGCCATCAAAATGTTCATTCTATTTATTATGTTAGGTCGAAGCTAATTGAATATTCCACCGGTTTACGTCCATTTCATAAATGGTCTTTTCCTTCACAAAGTGACCTATATCTAACTAAGAAATCACTAATTCATCATTATCAACAAACTTCAAACTCAAACTTTGTTGAACCATGGTGAACTAACTACATGAACCCACTCGGTATACTAAAAAATATATATACTATAACTAGTTAATGATATGTTGTAATATTAATAACTTTTATGATTAAATAACTATTTAAAAACCAATAATTTTTTTGTTGAAATTTTTTATGGAAATCAGATTTCTTCAAAAATTTCAACGAAAAAGGCTCCGTAAATTTTTTTGATAGAATCTAATTTTTGTTGAATTTTTTTTACGGAATATGTTTTCTGTCAACAAAAAACAAATTCCTTCGGAAATTTTGATGAAATTTTTTTCAGTCAAAAATCTTGACGGACACTATTTTCTATCGAAAGATTCTTCGATGATATTGACCAAAACAATTTTTGTCTCTAATTCGATCTCTATTTTTTGACGGAATTTATTTTTGTCTCTAATTCTATCTATATTTTTAATGGATTTTATTTCCGTCTTTATTTTTAACAAAATATTTTTTGGTCAAAAATTCCATCAATAATTTTGACAGAGTTATTTTTGTCTATAAATTTAATAAAAAATAAGTCATTTTTAGTAATGATGACTATTATTTATGGGAAAGGACCCGTTTACAAACTTTTTTTGAAATTTTTTACAAATTACACTATGTTCTTCCGGGAGAACATAGTGTAGTTTGTAATAATTTATAAACAAAAAAGTTTGTAAATATAACCTGTCCCATTATTTATATGATAAAAAATAACAAAAATTATATTCACAACTGAAGATTTATATAAATTTAAAGAGGTGTGACCCCTTACCCTAATTTTTTTCTCCTGATGAATATCACTCACTAAATATATCAAATAATATAATGTACAAACTCAATTGAATATGAGAAAGTCCAAAATCATATCAAACTTAGATTGATTAATTGATCTCCAACATGAAATTAAGGCAATAACTTGGTTTTTAGAGCATAGTTTGGTTTTTCAAGTCCGTATTTATAAAGATTAGTTTTGAAGTAAAAGTATATTTTGAGTGTTCAACAAAAATTATGAGGCCCATTTTTATTCCTTAGAAAAAAAATCAATTTGTGAGCCTTCTGAAATTCAAAATAAATCTAGCTAGTCAAAATTGTAGTTCATTTGAAATTTAAAGAAGACTCACGTTAGTCCCTCAAGGACTAACATGAATTTATTTTGAATTTTGAAGGAATCACAAGTTGATTTTTTTTTTCTTTCTAAAAAATTAAATTGAATCCAATAATATTTGTTGAGCACCCAAAAATTAATTTACTCTTAGTTTTGGGACTGTATCTGTCACCGTTAAAAAATTAGTTGAATGGGAAAGCGATTAGGATAGCATCCACTTTGGCAGGGTAAAGGTGTATCCGAAAAGTAGCATAACTAGAGGCTCCCAGCTTGGCAATTGCAGGCATTGCCTTGGCGCAACACAGGATGAATCTGAATTACAACCATTGCATGCTTTTATAGAACTGACACATATCAAAGACTAAAGCATAATATGCATGTGTATCCAACTAGAAGTCTTCAAAATTATACGTGTAGCTTTCAAAGAATCAGATTACAATATGGGTCACTTTAACTAGGTTTCTCAAAACATTATTAATTAACGTCACGCTACAACTAAATATTAATGCCCGTTTTCAAAAATAATAACGGAGCTTGCAAGTTTGCATTTGAAATTGTGGCTTTTACTCCAGTTACATTATTTCTAGGTTCTATAGTTCTTTCAGTAATAAAGTTAATTGGAAGCATTAATTGTATACATGATGTGCATTGGATCAATAGGACTAGTGATCACGAATGGGTAGCCACTCGAGGGCCTATGTATCTCGATAAATATTAATTAGAATATATATTAATTTCTATACAAAAAAGAATATATATTAATTAGATGCGTCCTATGTATCATTCTCTTTGCGCAAGCATATATGGAGCAAGCTAAGGTGATTATGGATTGTATTAATCTCTTTTGTGAGATGTCGGGGCAAAGTGTTAGTGCAAATAAATCTTTAATTTATTTTTCCCCGAATACTGATACTCAAGTTGCTGCAAGGATTGTCAACAGAATGGGCTTTAAGCGCACTTCTAGTATTGGCAGATATTTAGGCTCTATTGTTAAACAAGGGAGATATATTAAAGCAGACTATGGAGCTATCAAGGATAGGATACGTTCAAAACTGGATGGTTGGAAAAGCCATTGCCTTTCTTTTGCTGGTCGGGTTACTTTGGTGAAATCGGTCATTGCTGCAATCCCTTCTTTCCATATGCAGAATGGTCTTTTACCAGTAACGTTTTGTGATGAAATTGAGCACATACAAAGGGCTTTCATTTGGGGAGATCAGGATAGCAGAAGGCGGGCTCATTTAGTAGCTTGGGATCAAATGTATAAACCCAAAGATAGAGGTGGTTTGGGAATAATTAATCTTCGACTCCAAAATGAAGCTCATATTCATAAACTGGCGTGGAAGGTGTTAACTAAGAAAGATGATTTATGGGTTAAGATTTTAGTAGCCAAGTATGGTAGAGGTCAAGACTTAAGGAGAGGTATAAAGGCAAAATCATATGACTCTAAACTTTGGTGTGATCTTGCTAAATGTTGGAGTAATTTCATTGCTGGTCTTAGATGGGAAATAGCAGATGGTTCTGAAGTAAAGCTTTGGACTGATAACTGGTTGGGATGGGAGGAAAATTTGCAGCAGTTGTCGAGCAATCAGGTGCCGTGGGAGGAGAGTCAGAAATCAATTGCAGATTACATGGTGGATGATGATTTCCGTCTTAAAGCTGTTCATCAATTTCTGGAGTCAGATTTGGCTGATGCAGTAACAAATCATCTCAGGCTTATTCCAAGGAATGAGGAGGATAGATTAGTTTGGATCAATAATCATCACTCAACTTCTTTGGTTAAGGTCGCTTACTGTAATCTTATGAACTTCCCAACAGATGTTCACACTAGCTTATGGAAAAAAGTTTGGTCGTGGAATGGACCAGAACAGGTGAAAGTGTTTATATGGATGACTTTGCTTGCTAAACTTTCAGTGCGCAGCAGAACCAGTAAGTGGAGCGGAGGTTCAAATGTATGTCCCAGTTGTCCAAATCATGAAGAAACTATTATTCATGTTCTTCGTGATTGTAGACATGCTAGGAAAATTTGGCAATCTTGGTTTACAGGTTCGATACCCAATTCCTTTATGAATTCGAATTTGCAGGATTGGTTGACTTTAAATATCGATAACATGTGGTCCTCCAATAAAGTGAAGGACTGGAGGGATATTTTCTTTACTACTTGTTGGTTTTTGTGGAAGTGGAGAAATTTGGAGATCCACGAAGATCATTTCTGTCATGATGAGCAATCGCAGGCTTCAATTTGGATGTTTGTCCAACAGATTCTGCAAGCCCGAATTTATCAGCACCGTGGTGATTCCAACGATAGCGTTTGGACAGCCCCCAAGCAAGGGTGGGTTAAGTTGAATTGTGATGGAGCTTCTTCTAGTGGCATGAAAAAAGCTAGTTGTGGTGGTATATTAAGATATCACAATGGATCCTTTTTGGGAAGCTTCTATTGTAATTTAGGTTCATGCAATCCTCTTGATGCAGAATTATGGGGATTACTGAAAGGTTTGGAACTACTTTGGGGAACAGGATTAAAAAGAATAGAGCTAGAATGTGATTCTAGCCAAGCCATCCAGATGTTAAAGGAGCAGCATGAAGATCCTAGGGACTCTCAAGTTAATAGCAGATTGAGATTATGGTTAAAAGCAGATTGGACTATTCATCTTGTTCATACCAAGAGAGAAAACAATAAATATGCTCATTGGTTAGCTAAAGCTGGGCAGACTAATAATCTTCATTTCAAGATTTTTAAAGATCCTCCTCCTCAGTTGATGGAACTTATAGTTGCTGATGCTAGAAATATGTCTAGCTTGTTAGTTTCTGATTTGTAATTTCTTTCTGTTTATGGGGCTTAGCCCCTCTTTATTTACAAAAAAAAAAAAAAATACACTTGTAGTTGTAGCATGATAAAAGGGATAAATTGAATTTGAAACTTTGGACGAGCTTTCATTTACTGCGTATGGCTCCTTTTTTTTCCATCAAAACAACGACTCATAAAGGATTGGAGTGCGGGGGCAACGTCTCTATGGTCGTAAAGGCATGGTATTATTGTGGGTTTTGCGTTTATTTTATAAAAAAAAGTGGATTTAGCTCATGAATAACTATTGTTGTTTAGACTTATCTAAACTTATTTATGTTCTATTGTAACTGAGTGTATTGTAATTAGTGTTGTGAAGATATTATAGTGACAGATTTGTTGGATTAGCCCTATATTAGAGTGAACCAGGATAAATTATATCTCTTGCTTTTTTCTTCCCTTCTTTTTTTTTTATTTGTGATTGTTATGATTAAAGCGGTTCTAGCATTTGGTATCAGAGCTTTGGTTTTGTAATTAGGGTTTATGGAATTAATTTGTGAAGTATGTCAACAAGTCAATCACAGATCGGAAGTAAAAAAATTTGAAAGAAAGGATTTTGAGTTATGGAAGCTTTGTTCATTATCGGAGATGTGTGATACGTAGTGGCGGACCCAGGAATTTTTTCTGTGGGGGGCTAAAAATTAAACATTTGTTTCTCTCTTCAAACATAATATATGAGAGGCCAAAATATGAAAAATTAAATATTTGTTCCTCTCTTCAATCACAATATGTGGGAGACCGAAACACCAATCCAGAGAACATAACTCATAAATACCTCTTTTAACTTGTTATAGAGAGAAAGAAGGAGACAGAGAGAGAAGTGGAAGATGTCACAGTAAAATCTACTATCAATTTAAAAAAAACTACACCTTTTCAACCCCTAAAATGAACATTCTTTATGCAAAGAAAACAAAGAAAAAGAGAAGAGAGCAAAGGTTTAGATTTCACAAAAAAGATATACTAATTAATATAATCTAAATAGATAATTCAAAGCAGACCCCTCTCATTTCTTAACCTCTTTCTCTATTTACTCATTGTTAGCCCAACAAGAAAAAAAAAGCCAAAGATAAATCAGAAGAGACAGATTGCCAAGAAGCACAATCACCAAAACCCTTCTGCCCCTCACTTCCCTCTCTGAAACGAATCATCATAAAAGGAGAGGTATCGAAAGAATAAGGTTCATTCTTTCATAAGACTCTCGGACTTCTTATTTTTCTTCATGGATGAGAAGATTTGTGCTAACATCTAAGCATAATAAAAGTTGAAACTGTTAGTTTCAAGTCGAGGTTTAAACTATAATTTAAGGAGAATATTATATTTACAAACTACTTCACATTAATGGAAAGCGAAAATGAAGATTTTTTACATTATACTTATATTAAAAAAATTCTTCAAATTTTGAGGGGAGCGGCCGCCTACCCTAGCACCCCCTCGGTCCGCCCCTGGTGATATGTGATCGAAGAAGATAAATCATTTGTACCTACAAAAACTGTTGAAAGTGGATTATCATATTCGAACGTGAGTGACAACATGATAAAGGGATAAATGAAATCTGAAACCTTGGATGAGCTTCCATTTGTTTTTGGCGATTATGGCTATAATTACAGACTCCCCTATACAAATTTAGAAGGGTTAAAGTTGCTTAAATGTTAATTAACTGTCTAAAAGAAATATATTATTAAGAAAAAATATACTTTTATATTGTAGAAGAGTATTTTTCTCTCCTACACATACATCGATTTCCATGTTACTTTTTTTTATCTTTTTTTCCTTTTTCTATAAATGGATGGGTCCCACACATGATTGTCTCTCTAACATAAGAGAACTTCTCTCCTATTGCATGAGATTAATAAAGCCCTATTATTAATTAGGATATCCTTGTAGTGCCACTAAGTATTGAAATCAAGCCAAAGTATCATCTTTTTAAACCCCCAAAGAAACTTGCTAATAAAGAATTTGAATGATTAACAAGTCTGTAAAATCAATTGCAAACCAAATATTCCCGTTGAAATATATATATATATCTATATATATATATATATATATATATATCTTTTAAGGGGTAGGTTATATTTACAAACTTTTTTGTTTACAAACTACACTATGTTCTCCCGGGAGAACACTGGTTACACTATGTTCTCCCGGGAGAAGATAGTGTAATTTGTAAAAAATTTCAAAAAAAGTTTATAAACGGATCCTTCCCCATCTTTTAAACGTTAAAAAATCATGAAGCACGTATTGTGGATCTATTTAAATGGGAAAGAGACTATCATGCCATATAAACATTAGTATGGAAGAGAAATTCTGTTAGTATGTTATAGTTAGGTTAATTGTTTTTTCTTTTGTTAATTCATATTTTTTGGAATTGATTTCTACATTACTCGATAATATTTAATCTCACGACAAATCCATTGAGTTCAAATATTTAAACAAATCTACTTTTCAGTTCAAAGGAATATTCTACATCATTTGAACTCAAAATCAAATGTGATGACACCAGAAAAAATGATAATAAAAAGGTGGTAATTCATTTGTGAAACCCCCCGTCCTAATTAATTGTCATCTGACTAATATTTTCACTGCGTGGAATGTGTATTAAGTAACAACATGCATGTATTAATAATTAAAGAAAGAATGGAGAACAAACGAGGAGAGAACGAACGCTCAGCAGAAGAAGGTGATCAACTGCGGAGGAGTACGAAGAAATACAAAAGTGGCGAGGGCAAGTTCAGTTCTGATGAGTCAAGGAGCAGGAGAGAAGAGGATTGGATGGAAAATAGACCTTCTTCTAGGGAAGCATTGTTAAAACACAACGGAGAGTTTGAAACAGAAGAGAATATGCAGGAGAATCCGAATGGGGAAGAAGAAGATACCGAGATCATATATGAGTTAGATCCGGATGGACGTGCCAATTTCAAATTATCGAAGGAACTGAAGGAAAAAATACGGAAACCCTGGTGGAAAACTTTAATTGTTAAGTTACTGGGGAAAAAGTCTCGTTGAATTTCATGCAAAGAAGGTTAGAGGGCTTATGGGCTAGAGAAGGGAGAATCCGTGTCACGAATTTGGAGAATGATTATTTTCTTGTCAGGTTTGAGAAGAACGAGGACCTGGAGTTTGCTTGGTCTGAGGGACCATGGAGTATTCTGAATCACTATATAGCAGTTCGTTCGTGGTCTCCAAACTTTCAACCACACATGGCTAATATTGATAAGATAGCAGCATGGGTGAGGTTACCTGATATTCCAGTGGAATATTTTGCATCAAATGTGTTCGGAGCAATCGGTAATTGGTTGGGGAAGTTCATTAAGATTGATAACACAACTACTAGTATTGAGAGAGGTCATTTTGCACGCCTTTGTGTGGAACTTGATCTTAGTCAACCTCTTCATGGAGAGTATAAGCTGGAGGGGCAAGTTAAGAAGGTGGAGTATGAAGGACTACACCTGGTATGTTTTGAATGTGGCACTTATGGCCACAGAACGGACTCTTGTCCTGTCTTGAGAGCTAGGAAAATGTTGGCTTCAACTACACTGAATAATCAGGGAGATCAACAGAATACAGATGGTACAGTAACTGCAGTCAATGATGAGAGTCCTGATGTGGAAATGAGCAGGGAAAACAAGGAGATACCTAAGGAAGGTTATGGACCATAGATGATTGTCACCGGAGGAAAAAATCAAAGGAAGAACACGGCGGAGGACAGAAGCCGAAGGCTTGATGGCGCCTCCACAGGGAAGACAGGTGGCAGTAATCAGAATACGTCTAGGTTTGCAGCCCTAGCAAAATCAACAGAGGAAATCAAGGGTGATGCAATCAATATTAGTGGTGTAGTTAATACAGGGGTACAACTTTAATGATTGGCGATAATCAAGGAGTAGCAGCGCACAAATTATTGCATGATAATCAGGGAAGGAATAAGGAAATTATTACCAACAATAAAGAGAAAACGGTTTTGATTGAAACCGAAAATCAATACTGACTGGCATGGAAAAAAATTTATGATGGTCAGTTATATATGGCTGAGGAGTCAATAAATAATGAGAAGTTAAGGGCAGGAGTTATCAGTGAACAACACGTGTCCAACAAAAATATTCAAAGCAGAAGGACTCAAGCTAATGGCGAGGATTTGACTGGAGGAGAATCGAGTATGATTCTACAAGAATCAGGCCAGAGAGAGGAGAATATCTTGAAGATACCCACATGATTGAGGATACTACTGCCGCAATCTCAGGGTATAAGCTGCAAACACATTCCCCACGACCTCCTGACCCACATGTTCATCATGGTCACGTTCCAGTTGACGGAGATATTGTTATGGAAGCAGCTGAGAATATAAGCTTGAACTCGACTAAGTTGTTGGACCCAATGGAGGTTCCAGTGAACAATGCTATTACACATTTGTCTTAATGTCAGTCCTCTTTTGGAATTGTAGAGGAGCAGCTAGTGGGAAACTGGCTCGCACCCTTAAAGTCCTTGTGCAGAAACATAGCATTAAACTTGTAGCTCTTTTCGAACCTAGGGTGTCTGGTGATAGAGCTGTAAAGCTTGGAAAAAAACTTGGTTTTGAGGATTGTATAATTGAAGAGGCCCAGGGGTTTTCAGGTGGCATATGGATTCTCTGGTGTTTTAAAGTTTTTACAGTGAAGGTTATTGAGCAAACAAATCAATTTCTTCACGTAAAAATTCTTAAGAACGGGGAACTGTTTACTTTTCTCACGGCAATATATGCCAATCCAATGGAAGAGAAAAGGCAAGTATTATGGCAAGACCTTCGAAGATTGAGTTCACAAGCAGTGGATCCTTGGATAATGGGCGGAGATTTTAATGAGATAGCTCATGTAGCAGAAAAAAAAAGGAGGAGCTAGTGTGGATATTCAAAAATGTAATAAATTTGCTGAAGTTTTGAACGACTGCAAAGTGATTGATTTGGGTGGGAATAGTAACTTTTTCAGTTGGCAGGGACCAAAGTGGGGTCATTTGGACCGTATCTTCAAAAGGTTGGACATAATATGTGCTAATAAAGTTTGGAGGTTGAAATTCGCGGATGCATGGGTACGTGTGCTTCCAAGAGTTCAATCTGATCACAGTCCTTTACTCATTGAGTTCAATGGGAATCATATTTCTTTGGGGACACGTCCATTCAGATTTGTAGCTGCATGGCAGCAACATCCTCAGTTTAATTTGTTTCTGGATGAATACTGGAGTAAAAGTGAAACGTGCAGCAACATGCTCACAAGGTTGGTACCTCCTCTGAAACAGTGGAATATCAACGTCTTTGGTAACATATGGAAGAGGAAGAAGGCAATTCTTAATTCGATATATTATATCCAGCAGCAAAAAACAATAAATGAGTCTTTTTACCTTACTGCGAAGGAAAACAGATTGCAAGATGAGTTAACTAACATTCTAGAGCAAGAAGAATTGTTGTGGTTCCAAAAATCTCGTGAAAGATGGAACACAAGATTCTATCACTTGAAGACTATCATTCGAAGGAGCACAAACAAAATTTTAAGGCTGAAGAATGACATGCAATTATGGATTTCTGATCAGAAAGCTCTTCAACATATGGCATGAGATTTCAACTTCAAACTTTTTCAAGAAGAAGATCCTAACCGTAAATGGATTGTTACTGAAAACTGGTGGCTAGCAATCTCTCCTGAGAGTCTTCAATCTCTTGGGAAGCTGCCGTCTATTGAAGAGGTTCGTCATGCTATTTTTGATATGGGGTCATTCAAAGCTCCAGGCGTGGATGGTTATCAAGCTTTTTTCTTTCAACATAATTGGGGTAGATTAAAGGAACAAGTTTGTCAGGAGATTCAATACTTGTGGCAGAATTCATCGGAAATAAAGAGGATCAATTCAAATCTTTTAGTCTTTATTCCGAAGATTCCAGCACCTAATCAAATGACTCATCTGCGTTCCATTTCTCTATGTTCGGTACTCTATAAGGTACTTAGCAAAATTGTTGTTTGTAAGCTAAAACCGATAAAGGAGAAGATAATTTCACCTTATCAGGCCAGCTTCATTCCAAAATGACATATCCAAGACAACATCATAGTGGCCTAAGAGCTTGTTCACACTATGCATCGAATGAGAGGTATGAGAGGCTTTATGACTGTAAAGGTGGATCTCAAAAAGGCATACGATAGAATCAGCTGGAGCTTCCTAAGAAAAGTCTCGATTGAAGTTCAACTTCCACACAATGTCATTGAAATTATTATGGCTGCAGTTTCTTCTTCGAATATCAGTTTGCTTTGGAATGGTGAAGTCACTCCTGAATTTCAGTCTTCCCGAGGGGCGCGTCAAGGAGATCCCATCTCACCTTATTTGTTTGTTCTTGGCATTGAAAAACTCTCTCATATGATTGCAAATGCTGTTCAGTTAGGAGATTGGAAACCAATAAAGGTTGGTAGAGGAGGTCCTGAAATATCCCATTTAATCTTCGCCGATGATTTGATGTTATTCGCTGAAGCTGGTGAGGATCAGATGGACAAGATTGTTCATATATTGAATGAATTTGCAGCTATTTCTGGTCTACGAGTTAGTTTGGCAAAAACAAGCATCTAATTCTCTAAGAACGTGGATGATGATAAAGCGGAGAGGATTGCCAGCATTAGTGGTTTTAAAAGAACCAGAAACTTAGGACGCTATCTTGGTGCGATGATGCAGCATGGGAGAGTCTCCAAGAATCTATTCTATGGTATTGTTGACAGGATTAAGGCCAAGTTGCAAGGATGGCAATCTCAGTGTTTGTCTATAGCAGGCAGAATTACACTGAGCAAAGCTTCCATTTCCACAGTTCTTTTTTTCTAGATGCAAAGTACCAGGGTGCCAAAATCCATATGTCAGGAAGTGGAAAAGTTGCAACGACAGTTTATTTGGAAAAGCACTGAGCAAAGAAGAGGGAGTCATATGATAGGATGGAACACTATGGTGCAACCCAAATTAATAGGTGTCCTTGGTGTGAAGAGTCTCGAGGCCATGAATGATGCTTTCTTGGACAAACTAGCCTGGCTTGTCCAAACAAATTATGATGCGCTATGGTTCGAGTTTTACATGCTAAGTATAGTGGCAGAAGACATCAGATTGATCTCTTCACCAGTAAAGGCAGAGATTCGTTGTTATGGAGAAATCTTTGCACAGTTTGGACTGACTTAAAGGATCATGTAGTGTGGGAGATAGGTGATGGCTCATCAGTCAAATTCTGGACTGATACTTGGATACCGAGTGTAGGGCCTCTTATCAATGTTTGTACAAAGGACCTTCATGCTCATGATAGTAGTAAAAAAGCTAATGAAGTCGTTGATAGTAATGGCTTCTGGGATGTTAGTGTGCTGCAGAATTTTTTGCCCCAGAACATATTGGAGATGATTAAAAGCTACCTACCTCCTGCTAAAGATGATGGGCCAGACTTAGAAAGATGGAGTATTGGGGGCCATAGTTCGTTTATGGTTAGGGATGCATATCAGATTCTGCTACAAAAACGCTATCCCATTGGTAGCTAAGTCATACCAGATTTAGTGTGGAGTGCTTTGTGGCATTGGAAAGGTCCTGAAAGAGTGAAAATTTCTATGTGGAAATGCATTCACCGTAGGCTTCCAACTAGGGCTTGGATTGCTAAGTGGTCAGATGTCCCTCCAATATGCATTAGATGTCAAAGCGTTGAGGAATCTGAACTACATGTTATGAGGGACTGTGCATTAGCTAGAAGGGTTTGGAATAATCTGATTCCAAGAAGGAGACAAAGTTCTTTTTATGAGAAGGAATGGGTGGATTGGATAGTTTCTAATATGAGCTATGACGGAAAAGGGGTCTAGTAGCTTGAATTGGAACTCAGTTTTCATGCTGAAATGTTGGGAGTTATGGAATAATAGAAATGCCTTTTATCATGGTAAAGAAGTCAACAGCGAGAATTTGATTGCGGAGAAAGTGCATCGTATGTTAATAGACATTGAGCAAGCTTATGATGATAGTAAAGTCACACGGAATGCTGGCATGACAGTCCAACTACAAATTGCATGGCAGCCACCGGATTATGGTTGGATAAAATTAAATACAGATGGGGCAGCCAAAGGAAATCCAGGAGTAGCTGCATGTGGAGGGTTGTGTCGAGGATCTGAGGGTCAATGGATGGGGGGATTTGCTTATCATATGGGTATAACATCAGCTTACATGGCAGAATTGTGGGGTATATAAAAAGGTTTGGAATTTGTGTGGAAGAAAGGTTTCCAGAAAATTATCATTGAGAGTGACTCCACTTCGGTGATCACTTTGCTTACCAAAGATGGTAATGCTGCCTGAGAGTCTCATATTGTTGCTCGCATTCAAGCTTGGATGAATCATTTGTTATTTTTGAGCTTTGACGAAGCTCCTATGGTGGAACCTGATTTCGAGTGGGTCAACCCGCCAAATGAAAAAGAAGACGCCGTAATAGAGAAATCTCAAGAAATCATAGGGGTTAGGGTGAGATTGTGAGAGAGACATCCTATTTATATTTCTCACCAAAAGGTCTCACGAAATCTACATCAATAGAAAATTAATTAAAATTGTCAGATTTTTGAATACCACAAGATTATTTTTCCTTTATTTAAAATTCGAATTGAATACCAACGAATTTGGACGTACCAACGGATTTGGTCGGATTCTAAAATAAACTTTTAAAATCCTAATAGAATATCATGCGACTTTTTTTTCAATCTTTTAAAATCCTAATTGATTATCAATAAATTTTTTTGTTCAAAAATAATTAATTAAAACCCTTTGAAATTTCAATTCAATACATCCCTTTAATGCAGATTATTATATTGTATTCAATTAATGTAATATTATGATGTAAGAGATGTAACAAGGCTCATTGGCTAAATTACTAATTTAATTTTTCAAGTTTTAATATAAGTTTTTTTTTTAAATTAAAAATAATATCAAATATTTTTTATTTTGATATACAATATGCTGCAACAAACTAATTTGTATCACTTATACAACTCATTAGATATTAAAAAATAAATAAAGTTAATGTATAATTGGACTTGCAATCATGCGACTCAAAAGTTATTTGTCAATCTACCCGAAAAGAAAATTGGAAATCAAAAAGTAACATTAGAACTGGCATTTGGGAAAACATGAAGTATGAAAGCTCCCACCTCGAGAAGAACTTTAATATATAGTACTGATAATTAATTAAAGCGAGTTCATTGCACGTGTACCCATGCTCACAAACGACTTCCAGGTGAATTGGGCCATTTTGATCCATTACAATTTTTTTAACTTCATCTACTTTGATGATAAATATTTTATGGGTTTTATATATGTCATGTTGTAGGAAACTTGTACTGTCATGTTAATTTAATACATTTGATGTGGGTCCCACTTAAAAAGAAAGAAGAAAAAATAAAACAAGGTGGGGCCATCACTTTTTGTGAGAGTAACATGACATTGTAAGTTTCCTACAACATGATGTATATAAAACCCATATTTTATAGTAATAGTTGTAATTAGAACTTGCGAGAAAGAAAGGAAGTTTTTTGCTTTTTTTTAAGGAAAAAATATTTTTACTTTTGCTGTAAAAAAATTTATTTTCTGTCTCATTTGCGTGAAAATGAGTAAATCTTATTATAAAATGAAGAGAGAGAAAACATTAATAGGATCCACTAATTTTTATATAAATGTGGCTGAATTTTTTTTATTTTTTATTTTTGCAACAAATGTAAAAACATTAAACTTTTTTTTAACGAAGGATTGATTTGTGTTGTTACATCTTTCAACAATTTTCATGATAAAAAGAGAACTTATTTCACACAGATAAATTGTAATAGTTGTTATCAAAATAATTATTGTATTTTAAAATATTTTAATTTTTTTCAATATTCTTGATATTTTAATTGGTGTTGATAAACTCAGACCAACCCAGTCCGGTCGACTCAAAAATCGATAAATCAGTCATATAATTGGTTCAGATAAAGCAGTAGAACAACTAAGCACTGAAACTGGTGCGAACAGATTCAACCCGGTCGATTTTGGTAAAAACCGATAACCTGACTCAATACATAAAAAAAATTGTTTCCAAAAATGGTTCATAAAAGATTTCATTTTTTTAAATTCACAAATAATTTATTTTCTTTTAAAATATTTGAATGATTTATTGTTTATTGACTTACGTAGATTATATACCTACAATATTAATATTATCTTGGTTATGACTATGCAAAATTTTTTTGATTTAGTTTATAATTAAAGATGTCGTATATTTAACCCGAAGCACCAATATCAAACATATGCTTGCACCTTAGAATTGAAATGAAGGGAAATGCATGATGAAGCAAAATGGTCATGACATATCCCCACATGCCTTTCTAGTTTCTATCATCTTTAGTTGGTATTTTGGTTTGACTCCCTTTATTCACAGTATATATATATATATATGTGTGTGTTAACATGGCCTTAAACTTTCAAAAAGATGACAGATTATCACGGTTTTTTATTGCCTGCATGCCCTTTTTCGCTTTGGCTTTTGGACTTCGAATGGAATCAACAACGATATAGATAAGCATTTTAATTTCCTAACACTGGATGCCTTTAGCTGCAATGAAGATTGAACATTATTTTTATCATAAGCGAACTTTAATTTCTTAAGGTCTAAGTATCCTAAGATCCCATTTACAAATAAAGTATATAGAGAATAAAAAAGAAGGGGGAGGAGGTATGCCAATCAATCAATTTATTGACTTGGAGCAACCTGCTTTTATATAATACACAAACACAGTAAAAGAAATTGAAACCAGTTTCAATTATTGCTTCATTATTCAATTCCATCGCTATCTTTATAATTTGTTGCAATATAAAAGTTAGCTATTTTAAGTAACCAGTTCTCTTACTCAAACAGTTCTGTTTCCTTTTAAAATTCACGGAAGTCTTATTTATGTTCTTGTTTCTTAACTTTAAAAGGTGGGTCACATTATGTTTTCTAAAATAGAAAATGTTCCCCTTATTTTGAAGAGTGTAATGGGCCAGGTCCCATCCTGACCTGAACCCATTTCAATCTCCGTTCGGGTGAGAGGCAGCTTCGCTTGTCCATATTTTGTCGTTGTTTAACAAAAAAATAAGCAATAAGACTCTTGCACATTCCATAAAATGAGTATTGATCAATTCAATAATTATTGGGTTGGATCACGTACGGTTGAACATGCTACTATTGAATGGTATTTAGGTTGATGTGCTCTTTGAGGGACACTTGATTGGTTGGCGAGATGCTTTGCGAGATGTTTAGGCTAAAATAGTTTGAGGAAACTAAAAGATATTTCGATATTTAAGTCAGTTAAGAGTTCAAGGTGTTCAAATATTGATGAAAAGATGATCATATTTGGGTTTAATGCTTCTGTATTTATTGTGGATGGGTGTCTTGCTTATACCTCCTTAATATGTCGGTGTTCATTTTTATTGGTGAAAAATGCTAACCTTCACAAGCTATTCCCTAGACAAGAAGCCTATAGTCAAATTAAGCTCCTGTAGATATACCGATATATAAGTGTCTATTTTCATGCCATTGGTTCATATGGGAGTGAGAGTACTTTGAGCAGCGGATGTCATATAGCAGCGGATGTCATATAGCCGCAATTGACTATGCATCTAGTTATATGTGTCTGGTTATTGCGGGATTATCAATATACATACTTCTCTACTAAGTAATAATCTTTGGACCTTTTGGGCTTTTCACTGGTTGGGCTTATAATCTCACGTAAAATAGGTTCATATTAAGTATTAATATATAAAAGATTATACTTTTGATATTTAAGTTACTGAATATGATAAAGTTAATGCTCCAGCTTATGAAAACTAGTAAATTTTACCTCGAGAGATTGGCTAAGAAAAAAGAGAGAAAACCTTGATAAATTTTCCTATATGCATGTCGTGTTTTTTTAATAAAATCACGACACATTTATTATATTTTTAGTTACCTCATCCTCCTTTTTAAAGTTCTTACAATCGAGGTCTAAATACACATATTACGTGGTTTTCTTTTTTTCTTTTTTTAGTACAAGTTACGTTTTTTATTTTCAATAACAATAAGTGATTAAAGAACTTTATCTCAATTTTGTTCTATGAAAATAAAAAATACTTATGATGGTGAATTCAATTTAAAAGCCATTAAAACTAACATAGGTAAGACCCATGTGGATGATCTTTGGGAAAATGTTTTTTGTACCTTGTTCATTTTAGAAGAGCTTTTAACAAAAGGTTAAGATATTTAAAATTTGAAAAGAAAAAAAAAACATCCAAACAAACGTTAGGACAATTGGTCAAAAATGTTTTTGATAATTCTCAAACGCTTTTCTTGTATTGCTCGATGCTGCTTATGCCACAATCGGGCTTTAAAGGATGAGTCCGCCCTAAAGGCTCATTTTTTCCAGCATTCAAATATATATCACACATTTTACCATTATTTACCTAGTTATTGCATGAGTTCGCTTGTTGTTGTCTTTCCATTTTTTTTTTCCGGTGTATTTTCATTATTGTCTTTCTATTAATTTATTACTAGTTTCCTAATCTAAGTGTTGTTTCCAGAGTTTTACGTTCCACTCAAAGGACAAAACACGTGTTGGTACTATAAGAATATGCACTTTTTTTACTAGAAATTATCAATGATTTGGTTTTACTAATTAAGGCACTTGATCATTTGTAAGCTCATGTTTAGGTCATATAAACATACTTCAGTTACCCAGAATATTATATTTTCATTTGACTTGACTCAATATCTACTCATTTATAATAGGTCTCAAAGAATTACTATGCATGGCTAAGAAATAATATATATCTATCCTGGTATCAAATCATTTCACCTACAATTATCTGAAAATGAACGTACATTACCAAAATCAATGGTCAAATTTAGGGTTCCCTATTAATCAAATGCATGTATGAAGAGTAGAGATAGAAAAACCAAACATTTCACTAATAAAAAGTAAGAAGAATTACAACAAAGTTAAATTAATGTCAAGTTCCGGAACCTTAAAAGGGTTTATCTTTATCATAATTATGATAACATGAACTATAGAAATCAATAACATCATCAGACGACATAGAGAAGAAGAGAAAACTAGATTTGCTAAGTACTAGGAATGTTTTTTAGAAATTATAAAAGTTTGTGAGCTTATTTGAATATCATCAATTTCATGTCCTTGAATATTGAATAGGCTTAAATAAAAAAATAAAAAATTTACAAAGCAAATCTTATCAACAACAATGTTAAGCAATAAGTATTAGTTAAAATTAACAATTTTTACTATTTATCACTAAATATCAAAATAATTATGATACAAAATTATGTCCCAAAAAGTAAGATTAAGACAACCAAATATATGACCCAATATTTTACCGTAACGCACCAAATCTCGTTTCTAAAAAAAATAAAAAATAAATAAAACTAATTAGATTTTAAACACACTACTAGCGTTAGCCTTACAGCGATGGCGCATCAGGTAAATACGAGTAATGCAATATAAAAACAATGGAAAACACGAGCTTCAACCACATTCACTTTTGCACTTATCAACAACAATGTTAAGCAATAAGTATTAGTTAAAATTAACAATTTTTACTATTTATCACAAAATATCAAAATAATTATGATACAAAATTATGTCCCAAAAAGTAAGATTAAGACAACCAAATATATGACCCAATATTTTACCGTAACGCACCAAATCTCGTTTCTAAAAAAAATAAAAAATAAATAAAACTAATTAGATTTTAAACACACTACTAGCGTTAGCCTTACAGCGATGGCGCATCAGGTAAATACGAGTAATGCAATATAAAAACAATGGAAAACACGAGCTTCAACCACATTCACTTTTGCACTACCTACATGAAAGAGCTTCAGGAGCAAATTCCTACTACGTACAAAGATAAAGGATTCAAACAAGTTGTAATTCACGGCAATAAGGTTATGTTGAATGATTGGCAAATTGGTCATTTTCCAGGGTCGCGCTACTTAATCGTGCTATTTGTTCCCGGGCCTTATTACCCAATTCAATACCAAGAAAAAAATTTCTCTACAACTATATAAGTGTAGCATAGAAATTTCTCTTGCAGCAAATGGAGAAACATTGACCCCATAATAATCTTGTTTTATTTATCTTTTGAACTTAGGAATGTAAATGTGAGAAAAAAATAAAGCCCTTCCACTAAAATCCAACATATTACGAGATTTAAAAAGTAAATATAGCAAATACAAAAAATGCAACTGCAAAAAATAAGAAACAAAATTTGCACTAAAATAAGAGGAACAAAATTTCCATATCGTCTCCATAACATTATGATAAAATTCAACCCGCAAAACCAAAAAACCAAATATATTTAGTTCAAATAAGCATACAAAACAAAAATCTAATGCGAAAACATAATAGATAAACTCTACTGCGAAACACCCAACCACTTAGAGAAATTGTCGAACTCTGTATAATCGGAATCAGATATCATAGTATGGTACCAGGCCTTTCCTGCAGCTCTGATGGTAGAAGCTTCGTCCTAAAAGGGGAACAATGGAAAATAACACATCAATTTAAAACAATACACAATATTAAGGTAATCAACGAAAAAAATACATTCAATAACGCAAAATACAACAAAGAGAGAACACATATCCTTCTACATATTTGATTGAATGTCTATATTATATATACACTATGTGCATCAGATTACTGAACTGTATTTTACTTGTCACAGGTCACTTGCAGTTATCAAAGCACAATTCAAATCCACATGCAATTTGCATATACATTGTACTGTTATAGAATAGTAGTAGCAAGGTTACATACAAAACTGAGATGAACATACCACATGACATGATATATCATAATTGAGAGAATGCAACTACGATCAACAATACAGATGCATAATGATATATATTAAAAAATAAAGCAACAGGGTATGCCATGAAGCCCATTAGTCTCAATTGCAGTTTATTTACACAAACATTAATGCTACTCTAGTATGAGGAAAAAAAATAAAAGCAATTCAGCTTGATATTATGGTAAAATTGTAAAGATTTGGCTAACCTGAGAAATGTTCTTCCTCTTCTTATCCAGCTTCTCCTTCTTAGCCTTAACGCGCTGCGCCTCAGCGAGAAGAGACATCCTCTTAGCAGTCTTAGCATAAGGATTGAGCCTCAGCATGCAATTGAGGTTCTTGAGTGGGTTCTTCTTGAGAGTTGCCCTCTTCACATCCTTCTTAATGGGCCTCACAACAGATTGAACCTCATCAGAGTTGATAATCCTAGATAGGTCAGAGTTCACCATCTTGGACCTTGGAAGAATGTAACCCTTCTTTTTCTCAGAGGGCTTCTCGAAAGATCCATAGATAGAGTCCAGTTTTTCAAAAGCAGACTTGGTCCAGATCACAAACCTTCCAAGGTGTCCACCAGGTGCGAGCTTCAGAAGGTTGAGCCTCTCAACATTCGCAACCTCAACACCAGGAACGTTGCGGAAAGCCTTAACCGCTTTAGCTCCTTCAGTTCCATACACAATAAGAGGACCCCTGCGAGAGATGTACCTGCGGTTTCTCATTTTCCCTTTCCCTGGTCGAATGCCAGTGCTGTCCTTCGCTTTCTCAGCGTCAGAGAAAGCTCCGATCTGCTTCAGAACCTTGATCGCCTCCTTGGTTTTCTCGACTCCTTCGGCTGAATCGCTCACGACGAGTGGGAGCTCAGGTACGGTCTCGATCCGGTGTCCGCGGGCGAGGACGAGTGAGGGAATGGCGGAGGCGGCGATGGCGGAGACGACAGCGTAGCGCTTCTGGTTGACGTTGATCTTGCGGTGCCAGCGGCGCCAGATCTTGGTTGGAGCGAACATTCGACCACCGCGGCACATGTTTCCGAAGGCTCCCTGGCCGGCACGGTGAGTACCGCCGCCGGGGACACGGGGGATACGGGAAACGGCACGACCTGTTCCCCAGGATTCGGCGGAGGTCTGGTGACCGGCGCGGCGGGAGACGGCGTAGGGCTGGCGGCTGTTCTTTGAGATGTTGGAGTGGACGTAATTGACGATATCGGGACGGATGGAGGCCTTCATGACGTCAGGGAGAGGGACGGTTGGGGTTGCGTCGGTGGCCATGTCCCCCTCGATGGACTGCACGGTGACAAGAGGACGCGCCGCTGCGGCCATTGCTAGAGTGAGAGAGAGAGAGGGAATTAGGGTTTTTGGCTGCAAATGAAAATGGATTTTGAAGTGGATTGTATGAATATATAGTTATATACTTGCCTTTCTTTGCTGTGCTTCTTAGGGTTTTGGTTGCTTCGGGCCTGTATGGGCTAAAGGTTCTTGGGCTTAGTCTCTTCAAGCTATAATTTTTTTTTTTTATTTTTTTTTTTGTAAACCTTCAAGCTATAATTTTATTTTCTAGGTTTGGTTTTTTTTTTATTATTGTGACACAGTTAATTATTGAATTGTTTATGGAAAAAATTATATTTCTCACTAATCTCTTCTCTTTCTTTACTTTACAATGGGGCTCAGTTATTTTTATGTGAGTGTGACTGGAAATTTTTTTTGAAATAAAAGCAAAAATATTAAATCCATTATTTATTGTAGGCTTTTCATGTGATAAAAATTTGAGAAAAATGTTTCTGTTTTTATTGCAGAAAAAATTTGTCTGTCACACTTTTACACAAAAGTGAGTGGATAGAGAAGATGAGTAAGATCCACTCACTTTTATGTGAGTACGGCAAAGAAATTTTTTCTGCGGGAAAAGTAGAAACATTAAACCCAAATATATTAATTTTCTTAAGTGACTCTGTGAATACTACTTGGTTCTCAATTTGGTAAATGGTTGAAATGACTTATTGATATGATATTGCTTGCATTCAAATTGATGCTGCTATTTCAAAGGAACTAATATGAGAGATATGATGCAGTAGCAATTGACTGAGCAGCTAGTCATATATATATCATATGATTGCAGAATTGTCAAGATACTGCCATATTTACTAAAAAATAGTCTTTGGGGCCTTTCAATAGTTGGGCCTATAACCCCTGATGGAATAGCTCAAAATCAAGTATCAATATATAAGAGATTCCGTTGTTAATATTTAAGTTGCTGAATATGATAAAGTTAATGGTATAGCTTATAAAAACTATAAAATGTTACCTCGAGAGATTGGCTAAGAAAAGAAAGAGGAAATCTTGATAAAATTTCCTACATGCATCTCGTGTTGTTTTTTTAATTAAATCATGACACATTTCCTACATTTTCTAGGTTTCGTTTTTTATTTTTTATTGTGTTACGGTTAATTAATGAATTATTTATTGTAGGCTTTTCATGTGATAAAATTTTTCTTTCCGTGTAGTTGTCAATATGACAGATATATTGAAATGAACACATTAAAAATGACCGAATGATTCTCATCAGAAAGGGTAAAAAAATTGTTATAAAATTGATGTCATTGTGAGCTAAGTTGGCAGCTGAGCTCCCAAGGAATTGCTTGGTGCAGTGATCAAACCCTGCCTCAACCAGTTTCTTGAAAAATCTTTGGGGGCCAGAGGATATGCCAAAAATCTTCGGTTGGGGGATTAGTCTCGTCCTTTCTCCGGTTGCGAAGCTTAGTGCACTCACTGTTACAATGAGGGGCTAGCCCAAACAGGCCGTACCCTGAAGGCATGGTGCTCGGAGAAGGTTGAATAGGAATACCTCCGTGACTCCGTGACTACTAACTTGGTTCCCAATTTGGTAAATGGTTTGAATGACTTATTGATATGATATTGCTTGCATTCAAATTGATACCATTATTCCAAAAGAACTAAAATGAGATCAATTTTATTTAGATTTTGACTCGGAAAAAAAATATTACTTTGCAAACTGATATGCCCTTCGCATTGAAAATGTTCCTACATCCTACTAATCCAATCGAGAGCGGTCATTAAAACAGTAAAAGAAGACTCACAAAACTGAAACACGAAACGGAAGTATGTCGAAGTGTGACTTCACACAAATTTGGCAACCAAAAGCCACACTGAATCACTGATAATAGACAATAATTAGCCCCTCTCCATTTTCTCTTCTTTGATACATCTATACCATTAAAAATATCTTATATAATAACATAGACCTATGTGTCTACTCGAAGGTAATATCTCTAAAATAGTTAAGACAACAGTTGTTATGGACCATAGAATCAGCTGAAAAATATGTTGTGCTCTTCAGCTTTCTAACATATACACATATACTATCATGGCTGTGGTCAAAGGACTATGGTTACATTTACAGGCTTTACAGCAATTGCAAGACACTCCTATGCCTTGCTGCTGCTGGCTGAGCAAAACCTGTGTCTTCCATCCAAGTTTGACCTAGTGAACTGTAAAAGGAGATGTTACAATAAAAACAGACATGAAAACAAAAGAAAACTACAAAATATGAGAAGAATAAAAACAAATACCAATCAACAAATTGCTTGTGGTTAAGCGGTTTGACACGATAGATCATTTGTCTGCGGCTTGACATCAATTCCTGCAGTAACTCCTACTGCCAATGAATTGACATCATATGTTGACAATACCTCCTTCTGAACAAAGCAATAAAGATAAACTAGTCAAATTTCATCTTTAAAGATAAATCACACAAAGGTTTCATCCAAGTTCATTCATAAAGACAGCTTCATGAGAATGATTAAGCATCACTAACTCTTTATTTTGTCTAAGTTTCTTCCCCCAAGAATGAAGCAGATGAGATAGGCATTGAGCAATCATCGCAATTAAGCAGAGGGTCAAGAAACTGAGTTGAGTTGAAGTTTGATGTTGTCAGATACTATTTTAATTTTGTTATTAATATAGGACAGTCACTGTCTTCCTACACATACAGACTCTATGATAAGTTCATGTTATATTTTAAAAAAAATTAATTTAATGGCAAAGCTCTTCATACTTTTCTTTTTGTCCTGAAGAAAGATATTTACTCCCGGTCTTGAAGGGCTTATTTGGTCGTAGGGACAGATCCAGAAAATAAGTGTTGAGGGGCCTATTACAAAAGTTAAGATATTTAAATAAAAAATTGTAGATTTAAGAAATAAATGTATCGTAATTTTATCAAAGTTGAGCAGATGCTCTTAATTCGTATGTATCTTTCAATGTATTTGCAAAGTAAATGCATCAAGAAGATGGGGTTTCATATCCTACATATAGCAAAGCCAGAGTGATATTTATGGATTTGGCATTTCAATTTGATGAACCGCAACAACTAAATATGATTAATCAGATTACAAAATAGTATAGATCAGTCAATTCAAACAAAATGATACTTGGACAGAATACACTTACAGTTCTTTCAAAACAAGAATTATTTTTTTTTTTTGGCAAATATGTTGCAAAACTATATAATCATAATTGAGATTGATTTTGAAACTTACAATGGGCTCAAAGTCAGGGCTAGACAAGTTGACAGTAAGATTTCTCATTAACAATAAGACCTGCAGCAAAACACCAAACATTCGTTTATGAAGAGTGAAGAGTGAAGACAGTTCCGGAAATGGTAAGTTTTGGGCCTTTTAACCTTGAAAGTGGTAAGTATCCCATTCTTTTATTCATAAAGACATACCACTCTAGGCATATATCAAAAGTCATGAAGTATAGAACAGTAATATCAAGCTCGAGTGTTATAGTATGATGATCATTATGTTGGCATATTTAAAAGCTCATCCAGAGTCAATTTAGTCTAACAATTTTGCCAGTTAGACGCATAACAGTAATTCTTTAGCTTTAACAAACTTTACACAAAGCTTTCCACCACAGTAAAATCAACTGCCACAAATTGATGTTCCCCATGACATTTTGATTAGCTTATGTGATCTCACTTTATCTTCCTTCGACACGCTAGTATAAAATAACCATATTCAAAGCCTTACAGAGTCAAACTATTTTAAGCTAAAAAGGAATGGAGCAATCAGCTTTATATTTCACTACTTATCGAAGTGAGAAAAAACATAATGTTACATACTTCACAACTAAAAGGGACCATAAAAAGCCACTAGGATTAGTCTAGTGATGAGGGTTCAAATCTCAGTGCCATCACTGTATCAAAAAAAAAAGGACCATAAAAGGCAACCAATACATATTTATATGTAATTTGGAAGTTTATATTGACCACTACTTTAAAAATTGAGAACCTAGCTACACCTTACGACATGGTTCATGAAAAGTTCAAGGAAAATTGTAACAAGCCTTAGAATGTTAGAGAACATTCTGGGCTGACAAATTCTGGCAACAAGGTTCTTAGTCTGAATCTACACTAAGAAATTTAGAATGATTCTAGTTTATTTGAATTCTGTCCACTTTGATATCAACATGCCTTTTTCCTTAATTTCAAATCTTGTTTTGACAGACTCAATCATTCAAAAATGTTATCATTCTTATTTCCTTGGAAATTATAGTAGGATTTCTTCTTCCCCTGGAAAATGATCCACACACTTCCAGTAGAATAAAAGTTAAACAGAAAGGCTATATCATTTCATGCTACCAGGAGACCATAAAAATTATCTTCCTCAAAATGGCTTCATCAAGTTTCCTAATTCTGCTTTGGGAAGAGGAAAAACCATTCATTGTAACCATGCATCCTGTAAGTTTTGGTTTGTCTCATAACACCAATATTTTTTTTAAGTGAATCAATACCTATCTGATTACATAGCTAAGTTTCAGCTCTGAAATTACTTCGTCAGGGGGAAGGGGGCCGCATGTTACCTAATTAAGTGATGATAAGTTTCATTCAAGTATTCAACTCACAGTTTCAAAATTTATAGGATCCATTTCCTTCAGCTTCTGAACATGGCCGTTCGTATCTGGATCAAAAACACTTCCAATGAAACTGTAAACTTCAGAAAAGTCTGGCAAACCTGTGAAATATGGTCAAAATGACACATAACCATATGAAAATGAATACAAAATAAAAATCAATATAAGCAGAAATCAATATATCAGAAGATTACCATGAAGAACAGGAGCTTGTTTCCCTTGCTTTGATATGTCAGAAGTTGGTATCATTCTAGTAGAGTTCCCAACACCACTAAGACTGCTGTTGCTAATCTGTGTTATCCCGTTTGATCCAATATCAGCTGAATCAGTAACGTCATATAAGATAACAAGCGATGGAAAGTTCCATTTAGTACAGCCAATATAGACTATAGACATCAAACAAACAACAATAAAAATAAGTATGCATGCCTTCATTTCCATGAAGGTTGTTGAACTCATCCTGACAGATCATGGATTTATTGGATCCGGCATTCATCAGCAGGGAAGTTTCATCCCATGTGGTATACCGAGGTGCAAGGGTATTTGTAGAAGAAGCATAAGCAATGGATGCTGGAAGTGGCAACAAAACTGGCAACCCAGAAAGTAGCATGTCAGGGATGCATGAAATGTTGTGCTTTTAGAGACAGAATATCACCATCCCAAATAGAAGCAAACCATTTTTTGATGCCTTTTGAGGGTAAGGATGAGCAGCTTTGCGCTTAGGACGAGGAGGAGGCACATGTGCTACTGTCCCATTCTTTTGAACTTTCAGGAAGTATTTTTGGGCATGGCTTCGTATCTGAGAAAAGTTATTAATTAGTAACAAATAATTCCTGAATAGAAAACACACATGAAAAAAAGAAAATAAAGACATAGAGCTGAAAAGCAGTATCCTAACCTGAATAACTGTTTTTGAACCTACAAAATCTTCAATTTTCTTCCAATCCCTGTCAAATCTGAATATTCCACAAGATGTCAGTAATTGGTTGCAGAGTACTTCACTTAATTTAAAAGCATAAAGGCTACATCTGAGGCAGGCCAAAAAATAAGGGCTGAATGATACCATTGACGAGTTAGAAAATTTGCCCTGTTAATTTTATACGAAGGACTTAATGCATAAGCTACCAAAGTAATTGTAAAGTTCTCTTACTTTAAGTTTCCTTGGTTGAGTAGATAAATGAGAAGATGGAGAATAGAGCTCAAACAGACTAAAAAATAAGTACATGTTATTTCTATCTTCTCCAATTTCTGATATCCAAAACAAATATCAAATTAAATTTTTATTCCAAATTTTCTACCTAGGCACTTTCCACCTACTCAACACAATTGTACAGTTTTTCTTACAACCTGGCCCTCTTCTATCCCATCCTTCCTTCAACCTACACGTCTTAGCATCAATTGGATTCTCTCGGAGACTAAAACGAATTAGAAATGCTAATATTTGTTCATATAGAAAAGAAACTGAATTCTGAAAGGGGTTATCAGTTTGATGGGGGAAAAAGATTAATCTAGAAAACATTAAGAACCTTAAAGAAATTAATAAATAAAGTGAAATCCATTCTCAAAAAAAAAAAAAAGGGAGGAAGAAACATATGGACTCACAATTGAAGAGCTTCGAGAAACTTGTCGTGTTCTTCCTCAGTCCAGCTCTCCCTGGACTTGGTGATGGTGTAAGGCTTTCTCACCTTCTTGCCAGAACCATCACTGGCGGTTGTTGATGTAGCCATTGACTGAGAAATCGAAGTGTTGGAGTTCATGCTCTGCCACAAATGACATAGACTATGTGGCTTCTGAGAGGTTTGAGATAGAAAGAGAGGGAGGAGAGAGAAAGACAGAGAGTAACTGGGATGGGATGTGACGTGGCGGGGTGGGGTGGGTATATGTGCGGTGCACAATTTGAGAGCATAACAGTTACCACAACTTCCCCTACGCTGATTTCCTCGTCCCATGTTCTATCCCATGAGAACAGAACATTGTCGTGGGATTTCATACACCACACGCACACATGTAACAAAAGTTTTAACGTTTACCCTCAAGATGAATTATCAAATTTGATTATTATTAGGTAGGCCATTCTTCTTAGAGCACGTTGGTATTAATTTTTTTTAAAGTTAAAAATTACTTTTAATTTAAAGTTAAAAATAAATTTATAAGCTGTTGAATGATTATATATATATATTTTTAACTTAAAAGCTGTTATTTAAAAAAAAACATATATTTTAAAAAATATATATACAACTTAAAAAAGAAAAAGTTCTTGGCTTTTGAATTTTTTTTATTATAAAAATAAACTCTTTTTAGTATACTTTTTTTATAAAAAATTATTTGACTTAATTTCTGCCTATAACAAAATAGATTAAAAAAAAATCTTCCAAAAAAATACTCAATGCGCATCTATGCCATTACGAGTTTGTTGACCAACTTGTAAAATTTTAAAATATGTATTTTTAAAATTGTTTTGGATAAATAAGTGATATTTTAGGTACGGATTTGAATACTTTTTGGGAAATCATTATCTCCTTCTACATGAGATAAGAACTTTTTCCTACACAAATTCGTTTTCCGTGCCAATTAATTTTTCTTTTCTTTTTTAATTTAAAATGTGGGACCCACATTTAATTTATCTCTACTTTTTTTCTCTCCTACTATCCTACAACATAAGAAAATATGCACCCATACTTTTTATATGAAAAAATGATCATTTAATTTTATCATGATCATTTATTGATAATATAATAAAAAAGAAAAATATGTATGATTTTTAATAAATAGTTATGATCAAATAACATGATCAATTATTTTTTTACATAAAATGATCCAAATCCTTTAGGGCCGTTTGATAGAAGGACTTTGTTAGGATTCCTGAAAAATTGAAAGTGGTAATCTTACTTACCCACGTTTGGTACAAGTTTTTTAAATTTTTCCTGAGAATCTGATTTTTCTGGGATTTTATTTTGTGTGTAATTTTTTTGAAAAAACCATCCAGGAATACCATTTAAAATGTGGTATTCTAGGATTTCTATGGCTAGGGAAAATTTAATACAACTAAACATAGTATCAAGCAAATTAACTCAATATTCTCGGGAATATGTTAGTCTACTAAACAACTTTTTGATAACATTCCCAAAAAAACTCATTTTCTCATCATATTCTTGAAAATCATGATTCTCGGATAAAAAAAAATCTCTCATCTACCAAACGCCCCCTTTAAGTACCATGTGACACCTCAGCCTCTTTCACCATATGGGCATGTGTTTCATGCACTAGATGTGGCAATTTTGTATTCTTTATTGTCTATGTCCTGTGACTCCGGGATGGGGATTAGAGGCACGAGGATAAATTTTTGATACCACTATTACATTTAGGTGGGTATAACTTTTTTGTTATTTTTGAAAAAAAGTGAAATGTGACGAAATTTTTTTTTGAAAAGTGTTACAATTTCTTTTAAAAATAAAAAAATATTGGACTCACTTGAATATAATAATAGTACTAAAAATTTATTCAAGGCGTGGATTTGGAGAATACACTGGGTAAGCCATCACGTATCCATCACTCACACTCTATATTTCGCTTTTATTTGTACGGTGATTTGATTGTTGGAGTCATATGCATCACCATACTATTGGAAAATATATAACTTTGTTACATTATTGGATAGGATATGATTCTACGTTGAACACAAATAGTTAGTTTTTATCTTATTTCGTTGTGATCTTATTTTCACCTAATACGGTGTACTCTCATATTTATATAAGACGGTTCTGTATTATTAATAAAGTCGATTAAGTTAAAACACAAATTTATACTGGTATTAGATAATTCATCGAGGATAAAAATGGCACTAAAGTTGGTAAAATGGGACCATTTGTCCTGTCCTTGAATCCCCAAAAAATAAGGTGGGAGCATATTGATTCGTCATTAATAATTTGGTTGAAAATATTAACTCATTCCATTTTAAGATAACTTGGCATGTCAATCCAACAACAAAAAATAAAGTAATTTTTTTCCTAATATTTCTTTTAATTAAAAAATGAGAAAAATATTTATCAATTTAAATGAAATGACCGTTTGTTTGATATATATTTGATGATTTTTATACTCTCTATCCTCCACAAAATTAGGAAGAGAGAATATTGTGAAGGGAGAGAAGACAAAAATTGAGGAACAGTGACCAAAATATCACGTTTTGCCAAATTTTTTATCTAAATACCACGCGAACAGTATTTTTTACCAGACTGCCACGTGTCATAATTCACTACCACTGGTAGCGAATTTTGTGGCCAATGATTTCGAGACACGTGGTCATACTGCAGACCAAATTTGCTACCACTGGTAGCGAATTACGACACGTCAGCTTTTTCCTATGAAAGTGTGCCACGTGTCAAAAATCATTGACGGACATAATTTGCTACTGGTGGTAGCGAATTATGCTTACATGGCAGTTTGATAAAAAATACTGTTCACGTGGTATTTAGATAAATTTTTTGTCAAAAGATGACATTTTAGTCACTGTTCCAAACAATTCACCAAAATACAATCATTTCACTTAAAATGGCAAGTTGTGTCGTTAAAAATAAATAATATTTTTCCCTTAAAAAAAATATATAAAGAAGTTATATTGGGATCAACATGTTATTTAATGATACGTGGGATTGAATGAAAAGTTTGTGTCTGTGTAAATTTTTACAAATATTATTATTACAAGATGGGAAATATTACTCTCCTTTTACATGAGGTAACTTATCTCATTTTCTCTCACTTCGATTTTCGTACCCCACTTTTTTCTTCTTTTTCTTTTTTCTTGTAATGGTGGGACCCACCCATTTTCTCTCTACCACATAAAATAACTATCTTATGTGGAAGGAGATTAATAAAAGTCTTACAAGATACCTTTAAAGAGGAGTATTGAAGAATATACAAATAAGCTTATTACATTATAGGATAGAATTATATATAAGACAAATATAGTTAATTTTTATTTTATTTCACTTGATCTTATCTTCATGTAATTTGATGTAATCTCGCGTCTATGCAAGATAGTTCCATATTATTAATAAACTCATCCAAATTAAATACAGATCTATTACATACTCTTCGAATACCTGTATATACAAGGAAATGCGATCAGCAACCACCATCAACCAGCACTAAAGAAAGTTCAAAAACGATATCTCATGTAGTCCTTTCCTTACCTTTCAAATTGAGCAAAATAAATTAAATTCTAAATTTCAGTGAATTAAATAAAATATATTTTTACTTATCTATTTTATGAATAAGTATCTTGATTTAATTTTTTTTTATAAAATTTAAATTAATTTTATTACATGAATAAATCATTTTATGTCTCACTTTAACCTAATTAAATAGTGTGAAAAATATTAATCATTCATTGATTGATTAACAGTTAGTCATTAAAATGATTATTTTTTTTCCTGATTGAAGAGAATTACTGATCATTGATTCATTTATTTTTGTTGTAACATTTTTTTATAACATACCACTAATTTATTAATAAATAATTGAAATTTCCTCACATACATAATCACATGAAGGATGCACTCTCAATATTACTTTATTTGAATGCAGGCGTAAAGGTGTGGTTGGAGAGTGCTTCATAGAGCGCGTTGTTGATGATCCGACAGGACGAGTAGGAGGCGATGTTTTGGGAAGAAGGGGAAATGATCGGGGAGCATAAAATTAGTGGATCCCACTTAATTCGGCGACTGCTCCTGTCCTGACCACTAGTTTTTGGAAACCACAACGACTACGTGTCAATGGTGATCGCTGAGAGCCCACAAGCATCTTGTGGTTCCCAATAATTTAATGTTTTTTTCCTTACCTTTGTGGTACTCGTTGGATAATCAAAAACATAAAGCCTTAATCCTGGATCCGCCCCGAATCGGATTAGTTGCGAAGTGATGAATCGATTGGAATATTTTCAAAACAACAGGTGTGTTTGAATGATATTTTTTTTCAAAAATTATTTTGAACATAAATTTTTAAAACTGATTTTAAGAGTAGAAAAACAATAAAATTTGTTTGAACGAACTTAGTTTCAAAGGGAAAAATATTCCTGCAGTTACTGCAGATAAGTTATCTCTATTTATCTTTAAAACGATGTCGTTTTTGTATTGAAATCTTAAAAAATTATAAATATAAAGACTATTATAACTCTGAAATAAATTAAAATTATAAAAACACCATGATTTTTGCTCCAAAACGACGTCGTATTGGGCTTACTGCAGAAAAAGAGAACCCTAGTTTTAAAGTTATAAAAAAAGTTATAATTATGGGTTCGCTTTTTCTGCATTTGCTGCAGATAAGTTATCTGCAGTAAGCCCAATATGATGTTGTTTTGGGGCGAAAATCATGGTATTTTTGTAATTTTAATTTATTTCAGGGTTATTATAGTCTTTATAATTATAGTTTTTTAATCTTTTAATTCGAGAACGACATCATTTTGAAAGTAAATGCAGATTTATATGGAGTAATTGCAGAAATCTTTTTCTGTATAATTATTTACAAAAATATGTTTCATAATTATGATATTGGCATCCCCAAAGTAATTTAAAATTAAAAAAATACTTTATTTACCAAAATATTATTAATGAATTCTCATATTACTAAAAAAACAGATATTATTTTTAAAATTGATTTTACGAACACTCTTATCAAACAACTTTTTTTGTTTTATTATTTTAAAATTAAAAATTGTTATGCAGAATAAAAATCAAACAGAGCCAACTTCTCCTGATTTTTTTTATAAGGATGAAATGTTATGTCTATTTATTTTTCAAGCCTATTTTATCTATTTATCTCTAATATTGTTAGATCAGAATCTTAAGTTAAAATAGAAATGATAAAAAATAATTGAAATTCTGACCAGTAATATTAGAGATAAATAAGTAAAATATACATAAAAAAAGACATATATACGACCTTGCCTTTTTGGGTTTGTTGTAGGAGAAGAATTCTTAAGGCAAGTTTGCGAAGTCATATTTTTAATTTTTTTGGGAGAAGGATATTGTAACAACTAATTAGTGTTACTATCAATCAATTTTACCGTTGGATCAATTATATGGATCCAACAGTTATATTTATTTCCATCTTTGTATGGTTATGATTTTCCATACTTAATACTTTATATTTATTTTCACCGTTGTATGGTTATGATTTCTCATATTTAATCTTTTCACGTTAAATATGGGGAATCATAATCATACAAAGATGGAAATAAATATAATTGTTGGATCAACATAATCGATCTTACGGTGAAATTGATTGGTAGTAACACTAGTTGGTTGTTCCAGTATCCTACCCCTTTTTTTTATAGGAAACACAAGTATCATTGTATAGGACTATCCTCTTGTCATGCTATAGAGACAACCAATGTGGGGTCCATTATTTTTAAAAGAAAAAAAAATCCAGCACAAATATCAATGTATGTGTAGGAAACTTAATTTTTGTCATTTAACATGACAAATACAGGAACAGTGACCAATTTGCCACTGTTCATCATAAAATTTACCAGAATGCCACGCGCACAGTAAAAATTCCCAAACTGCCACGCAGGCTAATTCGCTACACAGTGTAGCGAATTAGGCTTGATGATGTGTCACGTCCTCAGTGGTCCACGTATTTCGCTACACAGTGTAGCGAAATACGTGGTCAAAAGGTCAGCCCGGTCAGTCACCTTTTGGACACGTGTCACACCCCTGTTGGACACATAATTCGCTACCCTGTATAGCGAATTATGCAGCAGAAGGGTCAGTTCATGTCAACTCAAAGTCAGCCATGGCTCAATCTCTTCAGGAATGGCACGGTGATCATGTGTCGCAGCATGTCGCACATTAATCACACGATCCGGGACATTCGGATCCTCACAGGTGTTCCACACATGTGTGGATATATGTTTCTCCTGTAAAGTTAGGAGAGTCTTGTCTGAAGGCCCAGGGTCAATCACGCTGCGCGGAGACCCAGGACGAGGTGCCTCATCATGCTCCATATCTAAATAAATTAATCCTAAACAATTAAATTAATCATCATCAACCAAAAATTCATGAATATTTGGCTAAATAAATAAAATTAATAAAAGCACAATTCAAACGTTTTTCTTCATTTAAGTTACTGCTTTAACTAAATTAAAATAAATTGATAACCTATCGTGTCTAAGATCAACAGTAACTAACAACGAAATAAGTATTAAAACATAAATAATAAATTAAATTAATTAAACCTACGATTTTATAACTTAATAGATTCACATAATTTCCAACCTAAGGTTTCAAAATTTTAAAAATTAAACAACATTCTAAATTATTAACGTTTATAAATTAATAAAAAAATTTAATTATGTAGACCTAACCAAAATCATTTATGCGTATTACCAAATTAAGTCATTTATTAACCTAATGGCTCAAATACCAACATTAAATAATATTAACACATTTTACTATCCTAAGGTTTTAAAACCCTAAACCCAAAATCTAAATTTATAAATTATTAACGTTTATATATTTTGTGCAAAATTTTTAATTATGTAAACCTAATCATTCATTCCTGCGTAAAATAAATTCACACATTTATTAACCTAACGTTTCAAATACCAACATTAAATAATATTCACAAAATATTACAGCATAAAAAAAAATTTATTTATATTAGCCTAAGCATTATAGCATGGAATTCATTAACACATTTTACTAGCCTAAGGTTTCAAAAACCAAAATTAAATAACATTACACATGTATTAAAGCTTAAATAATGAATTAAATAAATTACACCTAATCATTTATGCATGATTTAAAATTATCACATTTACTATAGTCTAAGGTTGGAAATATCAACATTAGATAATATATCACATTCACTAACCTAAAGTTTCAAGTATCAACACTAAATACTACAACATATTTACTAACCTAAGTCATCAAGCCTAAACACTAAATAATATAACATATTTACTAACCTAAAGTTTCAAGCCTAAACACTAAATAATATAACATGTTTATAAAAAAAAACATAATTAATGAAACAAACATATTATAAAAGTAATAAAACAAATTACTAACCTTGTAGAGAGAGAATGCACTTAGAGAGAGAGGGAGTGAGGGAGAGGATGAGAGAAAATGGTGGGGGGAGGGGGTGGGGACGGAAGGGTTTATATAGGAAAAAATTTGCACCTAATTCGCTACCCAAGGCAGCGAATTAATGCAATGCTGCCACGTGTCTCACATGCGCAGTGCAGCAGGTGACCGTTGCCACGTATTTCGCTACATAGAGTAGCGAAATACGGGTGTCTTGACACGTGTCCAAAAGGTGAATGACCGGGCTGACCTTTTGACCACATATTTCGCTACACTGTGTAGCGAAATACGTGGACCACTGAGGACGTGACACATCATCAGGCCTAATTCGCTACACTGTGTAGCGAATTAGCCTGCGTGGCAGTTTGGGAATTTTTACTGTGCGTGTGGCATTCTGGTAAATTTTATGATGAACAGTGGCAAATTGGTCACTGTTCCACAAATACAAAACCCTTTTTTTATATGTAAAAATTTAGTTAAATGTATTCTAATAAAAGTTTTTATTATAAAATATTTTTTTATAGTAATTAAAAAATAATAATTAAAAATTTCCAAAAGGTCTTTTTTTTAAGATATATATTAAATTTTAGAATTCTTATATTTATTTTATAATTTTATCCTTATTCTAAAATTGTATTTATCAATTTTACTCTTTACCTTATTAATTCATCTTAACGACAAATTATTTTATCTTCCCTTCTTCAAAACCCTCAGAACAACTTTATATAATCACCAAATAATCTTTAACTTTATTTATTAAACTCTTTTTTTAACTTTAGTTTAAAAGTAAATTTTAGCTTAAAAAAATATAACAAGCGGGCTTTTATTTGATTAGGAATTAAGATATTATTTTAACTATAACATTAAAATTAATAATAATTTAATATTTTTATTTTTATTTTAAAAAATTTTATTCTATTAAATTTATGTAAAAATAAATGGACCCTATTCACTTTTATATGAGTGTAACAGAAAAAAAATCTTAGCAACAAAAGCAATTTTTTTTTCATGTAATAAACTGAAAAATTGATGATTTACATAGATGAATTATTAATATTTAATAATATGAAAAAAGAAAAATCTCTTACATATGTGAGACCAAAATGTTATTTAATAAATTATATGAGTATCCATGAAAAGTTTTTAAAGATAAAATTTAGGTAATTACCATTTTTAACATGTTCAAAGATTAAAAATAAAATAAACTACTGAAAAAAAAAGAAATAAAATGTTTTAAACAGACACTTAGCAGACTAAGTTTCTTTCCTTAGTTAAACTGGGAGGAAAAAATAAGAGACATTAGACATTATTGTCTTTTTAAATAAAAAATTAAAAATATTTAAAAATATTATAACAATTAAATATATATATTTTTTAAAATTATTAAAAGAAGATATTTTATGTTTTTAAAATTAAAATAAGTTAAACAACTACACATGCGAGATGTGTGTATCTTTTTTAGGGAAAATTTCATTTTCAACTCTTATGGTTTAATGAAATATCTCTTAACCCCCTGTGGTTTTAAACTTATCATTCATATCCATTGTAGTTGAATAAATTTATCATTTAACCTTCTCTGATTTCAAACATTCACTTGCACCCATCATGGTAACAAAAATATATAGCTTAGATTCTTATGGTCTTATAAATATAAATTTTTTACTTTTTATAATTTTTTATTTTTATAATTATGATATTATCAAATAAAATTCTTATATAATTAATTGTTAATGATTAAATTTATAAATTTAAAGTTATTTATTTTGAAATTATTTAAAAATCATCTTAAATTTTTGTAGTTATATATATATATATATATATATATATATATATATATATATATATATATATATATATGTGTGTAAAATTAAGAAGATATTATATTATATTAAACGAAGAGGCAAATTAAGCTCTGGTTCAAGAAAGCCACACGAAAAACATGATTTGCATAAGGTCCTTTCAGCTTACGCAAAAAGGTCTCCAAAGATGGAATACAAAGTTATTGTGAGTGTCCTTCAAACTATTAATCTTCATTGTGGCGAGGTACGTTTCAAACCTTAATCTTATGGAAAATAATTATTTTATGTTGCATAAGATAATTTATCTCATGCAACAGATACAAAGTAGTGAGATCCACATTATTTTTTTTTTTTATTTTTTTTTTTACAAATGGTGGACTTTACTATCTTATCTTTATTGCATGAGATAATTATTTCATGCAACATGAGATTAATAGATCTCTAATCTTATATAACTTTTTCTTGTTTTCTTCTCCTTGTACTTACTACATTATAATTTACCCTGTTCAGTTCTGCTATGCTCTATCAAAAAATTGGAAGTGGATCCTTTCATGTGAAAAAGTGATTATGTGGTCATGTTATTTGATCAGAATCACTCATTGATGATGAGATAAGAGAGAGAAAAGTGTATAATTTTTAAATGAGTGATTATGATTAGGGGTGTAAATGGGCCAGGCTGGCCCAGCCCAGCCTACGGCCCGGCCTACATTGAGCCCAGCTCAGGCCCGGCCTTTCAGAAAAGTAGAGTAGGCTTAGGCTTATAAAAAAGTTTTTTTAATAAATAGGCCATAGGCCAATTTTGTCAAGCTCGGCCTACATCCTTGTAGGCTGGCCTATTTAATTTATTAAAATAAAATAATAAAATAATATTTATTTTATGTGGCAAAGACACAAAGTACCAAATACCAATATCTCTTACTTTTTGTGCTATTTTATTTTATGAAAGGAAAACTTGTCTGATGTCTCCAAATTTTACATGCTGTTGCAGCTTAATACCATGGAACAATGAGTACCTTGCTGGATTATGATGTTACATGATGAAGATCTTTCAATAATACTCTTATTTCCCTTGTCTTGATGGTGGTTTAAAGATTTGTAGATGAATGACATTTTCTTGTAGACTTTATTTCAGCATCTAGTAATTGTATTTTTCTTATTTTTCCATTTCTTTGACTCTATTCCTCTATGATATACATTCTAGAGCTGAGGTATTATGTTGACTCTTTCTTGTTTGTCATTTTTTTCTTATAAGAAGTACTAGTGCATGCATGAATGGAACTTTCTTTGCTCTATATAATTATTTTTTTTGCTTGGTATATATACAGGGAGGCCTACAAGGCCTGTAGGCCATGTCAGGCTTTCTTATTTTTGAAAATGGGCCGGACTTGGCCTACAAATAAAGCCTTTAATATGCCAGTAGGTCAGATAGGCTGAATTTTTTTTTTACATAGGCTTGGGCCAGGATGGCCAAAGTCCAGCCCAGCCCAGCCCATTTACACCCCTAATTATGATCAAATAACATGACCACATGACTAATTTTCCATATAAGAAAATCCACTCCCCAAAAGTTTGCCTTAGCTATAGCCTATAGATGCGCTGACATGGATCAGGAGATTCCCGCACTCATCGGTGTTTCAAAGGATATTTAGTAGGAGAATGTTATATTCATTCACCAAAATGAAGCCAATTGGCCTCTATATCTATACCTCGTCAGGCCTATGTATGTATGTGTGGTGCATGCATGCGTGTATAAAAAATCACAAGAAATTTAAGTAATATATTTTTATAATCACAATAAGTATATGTAATATCTTAAAATCACAAGTAATTAAATGATATATTTTTATAATCACCATAAATCTAACTAATAAATTTAAAAGCACGGAACTAGGGGTGGCAAAAATGAGTCAACCCGTCGGGTTGGCTCGTAATTCGCACAAAACGAGCCGGGTTGGGTTGGCAAAAATGAGCTGCCAGCTCGATTTAGCCCGACCCGAGCCAACCCGGGCTCAAACGAGCCAGCTCGCGGGTTGAACGAGCCAGCTCACGGGTTACTCTTTTTTTTTTTTTTTAAATAAAATACAATGGACTTTACTGATGGATTCTCTACTGATGGACTTTATTATATTGGTCGCTTTTGCAGGTCCTTTTTTTTTCATGATTGGCTTTTGATTCTAGATGCTTATTGTTGAAATATATAATGGATTTCTTTTATTTTTTATTTTTTGGCTTTATATACGTTTTATGGTTATCGTGAGTTAGAGTAATTCAGAAAATCATGATAACTGACTCCTGTGTGATTCGTGGAGTGGTTTGTGTTTCATTTAATGTTTTTGGATTTTGTAAACTACTCTACTTGTAGTTGGACTGCAAAATACAATAATTTTATACAGGAGAACAAACCACAAAAATTAAATTTTTTGAGCCAACCCGCGAGACAACCCGCGAGCCAATATTTTGAGCTAACCAACCCGCGAGCCAACCCTCTAGCATCATTTCGAGCTAATTCGCGAGCTTTTTTTGAGTCAACCCGTGAGCTTTTTTACGAGCCAACCTGCGAGTTGATTATCGAGCCAACCCTAACTCGGCTCGGGTCGAGCCGGGTTGGGTTTTCTGGCTCGTTTTTTTTTTCGAGCCAACCCGACCCGACCCATTTTTTCGGGCTGAATGCGGGTTGGGCCGGGTCGAGCCGGGTTGGCCCGTTTTGCCAACCCTACACGGAACCATATAACTACGTGAGCTGAAAACGAAGTTATCCTTTAACAGTGTCTTGAGTCTTGACAGAAGTGTCAACGTAAAATAAATTGGGACATTTACCATACTGTCCCTTTTTAAATATAATAGGGAAATGTTAGAATCATGTAACAGGAACCAAAACCACTTTCCTGTACAAACAACTTTCGGTAGGATCCACGAATTAAAAAAAAGAAAAGAAAGAGGTGCTGTTATCGATAAAAAAATGTGAGTGCATGAACATTTTGGTTGCTTCATGTTACATAACTCTCACATTTCTCAATATAATATATTTGAATGTCATGTAATTAATTTTTTTTTTTCCAAATTATCACAGCATTATAGTCGCTGAGATAGTCAGCTGCTATGGACGAGAAACGTTTCACTTCCCCAGCTGTCGGAACACTAAAGTAGCTACTTTATGTAGCAATTTTGAGTTGAATGAGTTGCATGTTTAGCCACTAAAAGTGACACATGTTCAGTCCATAGTAGCTGACTATTTCAATTACTATAGTATCGTGGCAGTTTGAATTTTTTTTTTAATTCCATAACATTCAGATATATTATATTCAAAAAAGGATCATACCGTCGATGTCTCAAATAAATCCATCAATCACGTCATGTTTTGTTGAATAAGTTAAGTTGATTTTTCACCATTCAATAAAAGTGAGTTAAAATAACCGATTTTTGTTTATTTTCTTTTGAGTAAATATCTTTTTCGGTCCTTAGCAAAATTTACGATATCCGCTTTAGTTCATAGCAAATAAAAAGACTATTCATGGTCTTAAGGAATTTAAAGTGGACTCATTTTAGTCCTTTTGAGGTACTAATGTGGATCTTTTTTGAATTTGTAAGGGACCACGATTTCAACTAAATGAGTTCATTTTGAATTTTTTAGAGATCATGAATAGTTTTTTTGATTTGCTAGAGACTAAAGCAGGCATCATGAAATTTACTAAAGACCAGAAATGATATTTACTCTTTTCTTTTCTAATTTCATTATCTGAACCTTTAACTGTTTATGAGCGGGGTACAGTACGAATTAAAAACAGTGCATTATGTGTCAATTTATAATTTTATAAAAAAACAAATCTTTCAAAAAGTGACAGTATTTAAAAAAATATAAATATTAACAAGTCAAAATACAGTATTTTTGTAATTTTTTACACTATAATATTGTAAAGTTTGTCAAAGTTCTGTAATTTGTTTTTTTTTTTTGGGTAAGCAAAGTTGTGTAACCTTAATCAAAAGTAAGAATATTTAATGGGTCGGATCATTCTGAATTGAAAATTGAATATGATTAAAGATCAGCAACTTAAAAAAAATTGGCTTGGGTCTCTTCTTGTTTGATGACCTAATACGTTTGTTTACTTATCATATATTTTTTAATTCATTAACTCAATGTTGTGCTTTTTAGGAGTGTTTGGTAGTGAAAAAAAAATTTGTTATCTATGTTGAAAAAATAAATTTTTCAAAAGTATTATCAAAAAATTATTTGATACGTTAAAATATTTCTAAAAATATGGTTAATTGTCAATGATTTTTGAAAATTAACTGATTTTACAAAATTAACCTTTGATGAATTGACATATTTTGAGGTATAATATACACGCATGTGATTCCCTCTTTCTCAAAATATTGTTTAACAAGTCGGACATTTTTACTGCTGAGCATTGTTATTCATCATATGGAAGACAACATTTAAAAATAGAAATATGAACAAATTCGTAAAGAGAAAATGGATGCTTCTACAACTTGGAAACCAAACAAAGGCCCGAAAAATGAGACCTTATTTTTGTGCAACCTATTCATCAGTAGTCAGAGTATTATCACCTCAAAGCTACAACTCCATTTTTAATAAGGAAAAAAAAAATAGCAGGTAAAGATTAAAACAATTTAAAAAAGATATTTTAGTCACAAAAATATTAAAGCAATATTATTTATATTTTATAAATTATGTTAAGAAATTTTACCAGGTAAAAATTCAAGAATATCACCCATATTGATATTATTTTATGGGATTCTTATTTACAATTTTAATTCATAAGAATCTCATTTTTTTCAAAAAAAAATTAAGATCTTTGAACCAAATGTGAATAACTAAAATTCTCAGTATAAATTTTTTAAGAATTTATAATTTATCTCTCTGTCAAACACGGTTTGTGATATTAGATTATTGTATTTCCTCTTTTACTAAATCGACCACTCATAAGAGAAAAGAGAGACCCTCACCCACTCAAATCGTGCCCTACTTTCTTCTTTTCTTTTCTTTTTGAAGCAATAAGCTTATCTATCTGTGCAGCGTGCACTGCTGCATTGCTGTAACATGTCTGGCAGTGACCAAATCATGCGAGTTGCGAAGAAGAGCGAGATGTTAGGCGCTGTTATGTCCAAGCCAAGTTTTGACCTAATACAAATTGGACCTACCCCATGTGAATATACTTATTCTTATAGGCGAGAATACCTTTGGTGCTACAGATATATTAAATTTTTTATGTATTTTTTTTTGGTACATCTATTTTTTACTTATAATGTGACATATAAGAACTCACATTGCTACATTAGGAATTTAAATAATTAAACTATGAGTTTAGTGAATAGTTCTATAATTAACTTTGGATAAATATAGAAATATTAGAATAATTATCAAGAAGGTCAAATAATGCTTAAGTCGCTTTCCCGATGAAAAATGCAAATATCAGTTCTGCTTCGCGGTATAAATGCGTACCGGTGAAGTATTCCGAAAAATTATAATAAAAATATAAATATTTCTAGAAAAATATCTAGGTTAAAAATACCAAGTTTGAGGTAAAAATAATAGGTAGTGATATTAGAACTAATATCGAGTATGTATAAAACGCGTATCGATGAAATATCTCGAAAAATTATAATACAAATATAATAATTCCTAAAAAAATGTCTAGGTTTAGAATATAAAGTTTGGTAGAAAAATAATTAGCGGAGCTATTAGAACTAATATTGTTGATTAGTGGGCACACTTATATAAATAGTCATTGACACAAAGCCCTAGGTCAGTTTTCAGACCCCAAGGCTGATCCCCATGACTGCAACATCCCATTCTTCGAACACTTGAGCTTTTTGCATGAAATCTAGCCAAGTAGTCATCTTTCACCATATTGAACCATCACCATTCCTTGTAAAACTTGAGTCTTGTGAGAGAAAAATCATATCTTGAGAGTTGAACTTCTGTTTGCATAAGAGGGAGGGCTGACCATTTGAGTTCTAAGAGTGTGAACCATTATTACACTCTAGGAAGCTCCAAGAACCAAACTTTGTGAAGAAAGGACCTACCTTTGAGTGTGATTTTCATGCACCACCAAATCAGTGGCTTGAAGCGTCTTCAAAACTTCCCCATTTTTCTGTTTTCAAAGGTCCATAGGTAACTACAAATCATTCCCCTTGTATTTTCTTGAAAATGACTTAGTTTGTGAAGTAAAAAGGGGACACATTAATGATTTATGTAAAATATGGTATAACTATGTTTTATCATGTGGTTTGAACTTCTGTTTGATGAAAAATTGGACCTTGGACCCTTGGAAGCCATGGAACCCGCGGATTATACAGAAAATATGCAGTTTTCGTGTTCTGTCTGCGTGGTAATCGATTACCCTCTGCATAGTAATCGATTACCATATGGAGTAATCAATTACCATGTTCATGGTAATCAATTACCATGTGGTGTAATCAATGTATGGTAATCGATTACCCCCTGTTAGAAAGACCAGAAACCAGTTCTGATGCGTAGGAAAATCCCAATTAGGGTATGATTGGTGTTTTTGTGTATACCGAGCCTTTAGATAGGGATTTTGGCGTTGCAAGTAAGCTTTTGTATCCTCGATTTTATCCATTGATGGTTCCACCAAACCTCATGGAGGGATGGTTATTATGCATGATGTGTTTTTCTGAAAATATATTTGTTTACATGATGAGTATTGGATATGCTTTTGAGCTGGAGTGCATTTGCCATATGTATATGTATGTGGGGTATTCCACACGACACGAGACGGTAATCACTGAGCATGTCGGGCCACATGCATGAGGTACATGGTGGACTGCTTGTACTGTGGGTAGTAGACGTACGTAATGCTTACATTTTGTTCTCTGGCCAATAAGATGCATACACATATAACATGGATATATGCTGCATTGCATTTTGCTATTTTATTATTGTTATCATTTTGAACTTATGTTGCACATGTAAGTGAGCTTGGGGTGGAGAGATCCTTGAGGACTCTTTGCCTTACTGAGATTTTTTGTTAGAGATCTCACCCCGTGTGGGGCACATTTTCAGGTACAGGTACTTTTGAGGTTGAGACCTCTAGCGGCAGGAGGCCGCAGTTGAGTTGAGATGATGCATGCACCTTGCTTTTTATTATGTTTTATGCCTTGCTATTATTTCTATATGGCTATTGTACTTGAGACATGATTTGAGTATGTTGTTTTATTTGGTGAGCATGGGGGTTGTCCATGCCACATTTGAATAAGCTATGTTATTCAGATTGGAGTTGTATTATTGTATCAAGATATGTTTGGTCTACGTGTTGTAGTTCCATGACTTGATACATTATTTATGTTATGAGGTTATTCAGTTTTGTTGTTTATTGCAGTTTACATACAGACGATTTTTGAAAAAGAATTACTAAGTTAATATGATAAGGTTCATAATTGAAAATGTTTAACTTCTACATTTATTAAGTTGCGCTTATTACCATTTATATGTTTAATACACCGGGTGCACACGAGGTGTTACATAACACGTATCTTAATTTTTATCAAATAATTATCTCACTTGATTTTTTCAAATTATTTATTAATAATTTGAAAAAAAGACACGTGTCATATTATGAGTGAAAGACACACCAAAAACTCAGTGCTTCCGTAACACCGAAGAAACTTTCCTTATAGGCATGTTTCTTTAAATATTTAAACATTAAAATTAAGTAATCTTAATTCTTTAAATATAAATATAATTTATCAAACAATATACAAATATAAATCATTATTATTTATACACATTTTCTTATCTAAAATTATTATTATTTTATTATGTGCACACACGTGTTTACATAAGTTATTCACCAGCTTATAATGTCAAGTGTGAGCTTGACTTATTTATATTTATACAATCGAGTCTAAAACTAAGTTTAAGTTTTTAATGATCACTTTACTAAAACACGTGATTAATCAAAAAATAAGTTTAAGTTTAAGTTAAAACACGTGATTAATTGATAAATCAATAAAAAAATCTAAAAAAAAAACTTTTTACGGCTAAGGCAGAGAAAAGGCTATAAAGAGAACTAACATGGTTATAATTAGGGGTGAAAGTGGGTTGGGCTGGGCCAAGTTTTGCCCCAAAAAGCTCAAGCCTTCGCAAATTTTTTTTAATTTGGCCTAACCCAAGCCTTGTATGAGTCTAACTGTTAGTCTGGCTTGGCCCGTTTATAAAAAAACAATTGGCCTGGCCTAGCCCATTAGCCTGTTAATTTTTAACTTCCAAGCAGAATTGAATGAACTTTACAAAATACTCAAATTCTGTTGCTAAACCAAAAATCATAATTTCAACGTCCAAACAGATTCATGAATCACAACAAAACTCATACAATCTACATTTAAGTCACTTTCAAAAGTAAAATGCTCAAACTAAATAACACATATTTCACCAGATTTAACAAACAAATCCATACTATGTAAATTAAAATAACTACGTGAATCCAACAAATACATCATGATGCTTATGCTGAGATGTTGGTTCCTTCTACATAAGAAATAAAGTCAGATTTCTATTAAAATATAATCGAATATAATTAAGTTATAAATATTTGCAATTGATAAAATTTATATCTTTTGTTTTTTCTTCAACGCATACTTATTCTATTTTATTTTATTTAAAATAAATAATATATAAGCCGGCCTGTAGGCTTATGGGTCAGGCCTTGTGAAAGTAGGCCTACGACCTTTTTATTAAACAAGCTTTTTCAAGGCTCAAGCCCGGCCTATTTTACGAAATATACTAGGTCAAGTATGGCATGACGTAGGCCCCTGTAGGCCGGCCCGGCCCAGTTTCACCCCTAGTTACAATCAATGTGATATCTTCTATGCTAGTTAGTTATAAAAATTGTAATAAGTTCGAAAAAAAAATTAAAATATTGTTGTTTTAATAAATAATTACAAAAATATTGTTATTTTAAATCAATTTACGGATTTATTGCATTTATTTACGCCCAATTTGAGTGTGACCATTCACGCCTAAGTTAGGCGTGACCCATGAGGCATTCATGCCTTTTCTAGACGCGATTCATCGGGTGTTAAAATGTGACAAAAAAATTAATAGTTTAACTGTAAAACTTTGGAAGTCCATAACTTTTGGCTCGGGTGTCCGAATCAGGTAATTTTTTTTATTCCACATAACTTTTCGAGATCTACACAATGACACCTTATTTCACATATTTTATTTCTCACAAACACAGTTCAAATTGCAACAATGGTACTATAAGAGCGTTTAAACCCAGAAGCCTCTGAGTTCTTTCCGAATCAACACCAAACACAGTTTTCTACCTACTAGAATCTGCATATCTCTATCCTATGAGTTATATTCTTATCACTGTGAATTGAGACCTTATCTTGTAAGTCGTGGTCTGAAATTAAAGATGGCATCAAAGTGAGTTAGTCCATCTATAAATAAGAATACTTAATGTCATAGTAAAATATATACTTTCTACTAAATGTTTGAAAAAAAAAGTGTATAACATTGTGAGAAAAGAAAGTGCCACAATATAAAAGTGTGTGTGAGATTTGTGAGAATACAATGTTTGAGAGAGATTGGTGAGATTCTATGTTCTTTTTTTTTATACATGAATTCTATGTATTTTTTTTTTGGTAAACAATTCTATGTTCTTTAAGTTGCATTAAAAAATGAAAAACTTTTTATGTATTACATTAAAATATATAAAATTTTCTCTCCATGAACTGTTTCTCTTAATTTCTAACATTTTGTAACTTCATGACTATAACTGTGGCATCCAATAGTAGGCTTTTTATGGGACTCATAGATTCTTACAGTGGATTTTATACTCTGAAACATACTTTGATAAAAGTGTTTGAGGTGAATTATACTATAATAGACGCCGAAGAATGTATTATTACAAATATATATAGCTGCTTGATTTAGTAGTTGTTGTTGTATGTATGCTTTAGATGAATTGGCTAGTTCGGTCTGATTTTAGTAGCAGTGTCAAAACTAGTTTAGTATTTTTTTTCTAGTTTGGTTTTTTCTAAACATATGTGATTTTTTTGGAAAGGTAAGTATTATGCATTTACTTTGATGGATTATTGTTGGGCTTATATTAATCCACATATTACATTTGCATAAGGACTTATTTTTGGGTTCGTGTATATCTTAAACACATGACAAGAGGTAAAATTTCTGATCCCAAGTTTAACTTGACATATTAACTGCACAACATAAAAACATATAATTTCCTTCGAAGTGAAGTACTTTAATTTCTTAAAAATGGCCTCACAAAATGTGAAAATAAAATTTAGATTGTAATTTCCTTTGATTTCAGATCATTAAATAAAGAATTATATGACTTATTTTGGTTCAGAAAAAACTCGAAAGCTTCTGAGTTTAAATGCTCTTATAGTACTATTGTTGTAAATTTGAACTGTGTTTGTGAATGATAAAATATGACAAATAAGGTGTTATTACATAGATTTCAAAAATTTATATGGAATCAAAATAAATTATCTGATTCGGACACTCGATTCAAAAGTTATGGCCTTCCGGAGTGTTACGGTTAAATTATTAATTTTTTTATGTCACGTGTCAACACCAGATGAGCCATGCCTAGAAAAGACACAAATGCCTCGTGAGTTATGCCTAACTTAGGCATCAATGGTCACATCCAAATTGGGGAGGGAATATGCAATAAATTCTTAAATTGATTCAAAATAGCTATATTTTTGTAATTATTTATTAAAACAATAATTTTTTTAATTTTTCCCCTAAAAGTTAGTTAATTTTAAAACTTTTTCCTCATCAAAAGTAAAAACATAATTATATGAAATTAGACACCCATATTCATTGAAGATATAATTTTTAATATCTCGAGAAAGTAACACACTTAATATGATAATCCTACAAATTATATATAATCACATTTTTGTTTTTATTTCTGCTTACACTAAATCCATACTTCTTCAAATATACTGTAAGAAATAATGAAGATAAAAGATGTACAAATATTGAAAAACAAACAAAAAAACATGAAGAAAACTAAGATGAAGATAAAATAATAATCACAACAATTTTAGCATGGAAAAATATCTTCAAAGTAAAGAGTAAAAAAAAATTACGAGACTAAAGGTCCAAAAAAATTTCAATTAAGCAAAATGGGATTATAAGATTATCTCTTTAGTATAGGAACCAAAGGAATTCACTCAAATCATCTCATCCCCAATGGAATGGTTTACAACAGCATAAGTATAATTATACATTAAATGCAAAGTCAAAGCTCACTATTGCATCTAGATTAAATTAGATTAGATTATAAGTTGTTAAACATGCATCTAAACTATATAGGACCTATTTACTATTGCAACAATTTCAAACCTCACAATTAATATAGAAAATAGGGAAGATGGTGAAACCACACCTCATTATTTTTTACAAAACCAAAAATTGAGTTTTAATTTCCTTAAAAAAAAAGCTATTAGGAATATATATATTCAAAAACAAAAAGGGTAGAAAAATATAATTAAAAAATGCAATCATATCCGGTGATAAACAATTGGGTCATAGTTCATATAATCTAGCTCTGATATCAAATGTTAGCAAAAGTTAAAATATGATTATATGAAATTAGATCACTCTTACTTGTTGAAGAAGTGATTTTTGATATTATGAGGAATTTTCACGCTTGATATGATAATCCTATAAATTTGAAAGTCACATCACTCCCTACTCATAACTCTTGACGGGGTAAGTTACGGAGTAAGGTGCATTGGATGTCCTGTTATAGAACATTATGCAACTCATTGTTAACTATGTACTTTCGGGAGTACATATTTGTAATATTAAGTCACTTTTTTAATTATGTATTCGCAGAAGTACATAGTTAAAAAATGGTTGCAGGAATTGTTGGACAAGTGGCTTCAATACTCAAGAGGGGGAGTGAATTAAGTTTTACAAAATCTTTTCGCAAAGTGTCTCCTTTGATATTTTAAAGAGTGTTTCTTCAATAAAATGATTTAATAAGGAAAAATCTAAGTGTAAGTGTGTGATCAATAAAGTAAGCAAGCAAATAGATAAACACAATCTAAAAATGCAATTTCAATACTAAAGTAAGAAGTTTAAGGTTAGAGAAATTGCAAACTAGATGTATCTGGTTAGGTCACCACCACCGTGACCTACGTCCAGATTGAAGCCGCTCGATCAAACTTTTTCACAAACTATCAAGCTTGAGGGTGCTTGACAAACCACTACAACCTTTCAAGACTTCGGTCTCTTGATGCCTCACAATTTTTCACTCCAATTTTTTTTAGGAATTTGGTGATCTCTCAAGTGTAAAAGGGTTCACTCCCCTAACTATTCAAGAAATCAAATGGAGGTGTTTAACAATGGCTAAGTACTCTCAAAGTACAGATTATACAAGTTGAAGAACTATGGGTGTTCACACTCTCACAAGAATAAAGCTCAAAGAGAATTTATGATCAAGAAGACAATAATAAAGCAAGTAGTATGATTTAAATGAGTAATAATGATCAAGAAGAGTTGTCCAATCACGGGAACAATAATCTCTATTCATAGAGGGCCCCCATGGGTGTTTTTCTACTCATTTTCGCAAACTAGCCGTTATTTTGTCTTCTGCACAGTGGGTAATTGATTACCATTGTGTGAGGGTAATCGATTACCATGAAGGGTAATCGATTACCATTGCTTGGGTAATCGATTACCAACCTATTAAAAGGTTAGATTTTGCCCCAAAATAATTTTCTCTTGATTTAAATCAGTTTCAAATACTTTTAATTATTTGATAAACATTTAAAAATAGGTGTCCATGCTAAGACTGATTTTAAATGTCAAACGATGATTTTAATGCATGTAAATGCTTTAAGCTTTGTTCACGTAAGAAATCAATTTCTCTTTCAAATAATCCTAAGTCCTAAAACATATTACTTTGAGGTTGTTTGGACTTAGAGTCTTCTCTTGAAGCTTGAGTCCTGATCTACTTCTTTTTTATTGTTGCATGTTGAAGCTTTCTTTCCATACTTGTTTGTTATCATCAAAATTCTTGAACCTTCATATTCTTTACATTGAATGCATTGGTTCCACAAGAATGAACAGTATCATTCCTGCAACATAATTCTTATATTTTCGTATGGAGTAAAGCATATTATAAATGCAGATAGGACTAGCCAAACATATTAATCCAGTTCACTTCCCATTATGGCTTATGGTTAAACCTACATTATTATCCACACTAATCAACAATATACTATGAAGCACCGACACTTCAAAAATCCTGGTGTGTCGTGTCCGACACTCTCTAACACTCCGACACTCACCGACACTCCAACACGCATTATAGATATTCAAAAAAAAGGTTCAAAGGTTGCGTTGCGTTGAGTTTTTAGTTCCAACTATTAGATTTGTCGGATTACGATTACGATTTTTATTGAGTTTAATATAAATATTTAGGATATCTTATGTTTCTTTGCAAAATTGATGAATATTATAAGTTTAGTTTCATTTTTTTGTTAAAATATTGAATATTAAATATAGTATACACTACATAAATTAAATATATTATTTAAGGGTAAAGTGTGTGTCATTTTAAAGGATGTAAAGTTGTGTCATTTTACGAGAGAGAAAGAGATAGATAAAGCAGGAGAGAGAGTTGACAAAAAAAAATAAATGTGTGGGTCCCACCTTTTTATGAGAGTGAAAGGATATAAGTTATGTCATTTAAAATGATAAACATTTTTTCCATTATTTAATATCTAAATGTGTCCTAACGTGTTGAAATCTAACATTTTTTAAAATTAATGTGTCGGAGTGTCGTGTCACGTGTCAGTATCGGTGCAACATAGACAATATAGATATTCAAGCCTAAAATATAAGGATAATTTAATGAAATGGGCTTATACGATACACCTTGTAATCATTATGATTTACCTCATTTTTATCCAAACAAGAAAATCACAATTGATTGTACCAACAAAGCCTGACATAGTTGGTAGGTGGCTGGATCCCTTGAGCATGCTGACAGGGGTTCGATCTTTGACTGTGTGTATGAAAAAAGTTTTGTTGATAGAGGCAAAACTCACTGCGATGATCTCTACGTCTCGAAAGGATTAGTAGATTATAAGTAATTATAACATTTAGATGATTATGAACCCAATTTGGGCTGAAGTGATGAAAACAAATAATGAGTCACCAATATTTTTTTGAACTTTTTGAATTGTAAAGGAGTGAGATGCAATGCTAGCAATTATGTAATATTGTTTGTCTTGTGTATTTCTAGTATTTTTAGATTCCACGCTTATTTATAAGACAAGGATTGTAGTGAAGTGCGATGTAAGTGATTAGGTAATAATGCTTGTATTAAGTGTGTTTGCTCCTTCTATATAAAGAGAGTTTGTTCAACACATGGTTACCTACCACAATTAACAAGAGTATGAAAATTTTAAGATGGCCTTCTAATGAATTTAAAGGAGATTCCAAAAGGGGTGGAATCAGTAACGAAATTCTCATAAGCATAATAGTTCATGGGTGACCCCAGCCATCATTGGTATTAGCACATTTACTTAAAAATAAAGAATACCATGATTCAAGGGTTAAATGAATTGTGCTAAAAGGAAGAAAAACTCTCAAATATAAATCACCATAATCTCTTCTTCTGCTCAACTACTCGTGCCTTTCATGCACATGAATTTTTTTTCAGAAGGGCCGAAGCCCAAAGAGGGAAAAAGATACACCGCAACTAAAACATGGCGGGAGCAAATGAAACCCAAACCCTGTTACATTATCTTGAAATATAGTAACTACATTTATAGGGTATCCAACTCCAAAAAAGAAAACTCATGCTCTAGGTTCTTTATTAGCAAACCAGTCAGCGTATTTTGTTAATGATAGAAATCAAATCACTTCCACAATTTGTTTAAGATATCCAGGTTTTCCATCCTAGATCAATACCCAACAAATGACCTACATTTATTTTGAATTGCGTCTTTAATTCATTTTAAAATAGAATTATCATCACATAATTTGGTCGTTATAATTTTTAAGTTTAAGTAATTATGTGCTTATGCATAACCAGTATTTCCTTATTAAATTATATTGGTTTTTCTTGGTTGAAGTTTTTTAAAAAATAATTCATAGTTGTTAATATTATACCCATTTTTTTAATCTGATTGTACCGAAATTTCTCGATAATGCTAATTCAGTTGTACCAAAATTTATACAGAGATAATGTATGTGTGTGTAAAAAAAGAGTCCCGAACACGAAAGCTGTTTATAATAGAATTTGAAATAAGAAAAATAATGTTTTATATAATATTAATTATTTAAAATTTGATCGAGTGTTAGATAACTACTATTATATCAACATCTACATCACTTTAAATTTATTTTTAAAATTAGAGAAAAGAGAGGTTATCCTATTATAAAATAGGGAATAACATCCGTCATTTTAAAGGATATAAGCTTATATCATATTAGATCTTAACCGTTGATTTCTGTCCATCAACGATTATAATTTATTGGATCAAAATTATTAATTAATTAATAATAAATTTGACCCATTAAGTTTGACCAAATAGATTATAATCATTAATAGACGTAAATCAACGGTTAAGATCTAAAATAATATAAGGTTATATCCTTTAAAAGAATAGATATTTTTTCCTATAAAATATCTACGTTGAACAAAGGATCAATCCTATAAATTGAGTTTATCCTCATTATGACAATTGTTATTATTTTGGTTTCAGTCGAAATTCAAAATACGGAAGAAAAAAAATTGTCCCGTTATGTAGGCTGATCTTCATTGTACTAATAATAAAATGGTAAAATGGTAATAGCTTTTCAAAAAAAAATAATAAAATGGTAATACTTGTCTTGCGCGTTTGATATAAGAGATATTTTTTTTATTGTGAAAAAAATGTTAATGGGAATATGATATGAAATATTTTTTTTTAGACAAGTTATTAAAAAGTGTTTGGTAAATCAAAATTTTTATCGAAAATGTTGAGTTATTTTTATTATGCTACGATTTGATTGGTTATAAAATATTTATGGAAATCTGTACTTAAATTACGAAATTAGCCATTGTGTTTGAATATTTGCTTTCAACGTTCGTTTTATAAAACACAGTCTTTCTGTGTTCTTTTTTTTTCTTCAGTTCGCTTGTGCATTAACAACAAAATACATGGTAAGAAATGAAGTTCATATGCAACTGCCTCTGAATTGCTCCAGCAGTTTGAAGTATATACATTCAACCATTTCTATATTATGAAAATTTCTCCTATTTTTCTCTGTGTGTGCGCGTACACTCTCTATAGCAAGTTGATACAGGACTGAGTCTAACCGCGGATCAAGAATTTTCAATACCCACTAAACAAAAACAACCAAAAAAACCATGGTTGTATGAAACGAAGGTTTCAAGCACCCACGAGCCACACAACAGAGATGGATGAGACGGAGATGAAGAACAAGGTTGTTGTTTTACACATCTCCCGAGACACATTAAGGAAGGCAATTTTGTCTGCAAATTTTGTTATGTGAATCCACATACATGGGAGAAAAAAAAAATCATGGTTTATTTGGTAATGATTTTTACCAAAGTGTAGTTCAAAAAAAAAAATGATGGGAATAAAACTTAATTGGGATAATTTTTGAACATGGGAAAAAAATTTCCCACCTCTGCTTTTCCAGCATTCCAAACTAAATCCTCATGCTAAACATGGCAATACTTGTCATTTAGTAGAAGAGAAATTTTTATTTAGCTGGAAATCTTAATTTTTAAAAATATGATTTTTACATTCAGTTTACGATAATATCTGAAAATTTAAAATTTAAAAAAATTTAATTTCTCGAAAATCTTACCAAATGCCGTGTACCAAACGGCTCCAAGAAAAAAAAAAAATTCTCCATCTTACCCATCAAATCATGGGACCCACCAGGAGAAAAATAAAAAACAGCAGCGAAATTTTTTTTCTCCCGCGACAGTAGAGTCAATGTTGCCCATAATAAAAATATAAAATTATTATCTTACATAAATAATACAAAGTGGAAGTAAACTTGTCAATGTCATGCCATAGATTAGGTGATGAAATATGAGATTTGCAAGAGTCTGCTCCGAAATGGAATCTTTGTCTTAGATAGGATGAGAATTGGATATTCATATTTCAATGCCAAACCTAATATCACATCATTTTCTTCTTATTCCTTGTCAATTTTTTCCTATTACAAGGGGGACTTCCGAGAATCCCAACAAACGGTGACATCAATAACAAAAATTGCTCTACAACTACCGTTGTTGTTAACTTTTAATGCCCCCTTTCTTTCTTTTTTTCTCTCTTTCTTTTTGTTAGGAATTTATTTGTTTAAAAAATAATTCAGTATATCTTGTAGTTTGAAAGAACTGTAAATGTGATCATTGTTTTGAGTTCTACAATGTCATTTGGTATCACTCCAAATGCAAAAAGTCTATGGGTTAAGCTTATCTCCCCTCTGTTTTAGGGGCTTATGCTTCAAATATTGTATATGTAGCATGAAGGCATGACACATACCAATGAGATGATGTTCTTGCTTGAATTATTATTATTTTATTTTTTTGGTACATTCTTGCTTGAATTATTTTTCTCGAGAGAATTCTTGAAATGTCAAGGCCAGGCATGATGTTGGCTTAGTGGGAAGTGCTCATTCTGGTCAAGTAACCAGTTAATAGTGTTTACAAATTGAATAAATTTTAGTTAATCAATATTTTTATTAATCAAATTTCTTTATATAATATATTATTCTGATCCCATTTGTAAGGTATGAGACTTGAAATTCCACGTTGGTTGTATGAGCAACTAACACGAGATTTTTAAGACCTTGAACATTCTCATCCTTTGAGTTAATTTTTTGGATGCATCCCAAGGTTCTTATCATATATGGGTTATCAGGTTCTTGGCAACTAACCAGGTTCTTGGCAACTAGCTGGGGTACCTACACTCACACCCAAATAATTCTCAAGTCATGGATACCTGCAATGGCTGGGGTAACTGTAGGAAGTATTATATAATGCATCATATCGGTTTTTCAATCAGCACTAGGTATAGCGAGTGCTAAGCAGTGTTCGTAAATCCAGGGATAACATCAAGAACTGAATTTATATGGACCTCGTTATAGAGAGTGGTATGGACCAAAACTCGAGGCAATCACCACGAATGTATATCTTAGAGATGGATTGGAGGTGAGAGATTTTCTACTATATGGTCTATGATTCTCCATTTAGAAAGGCAGGAGCCTTTGGACTGTGAAACCGGTACAAAACATAGAGATGAAATTTTCAACCAAAATGATTAAGATAATTGGTGAAAGCCATGCATGAAAATTGTGTCCTACTCGACAATGCCTTATGCATTCTTGACTTTTCCTTTATATTTTTGGTTGACACATTGTTTTGGCCAACATTCAAAGCAAGTACGAGCACCGTCCTTAAGGTACAGTATAGTATAGAAAAACGTATATCAAACTGAGCAGACATACAAGGACACTGATCAGAAAAAGGCTTGAGGAGCTGAGAACAACGATGAGACATGTCTCAGGATTATGGATAGACTAATCCATTATTTCCCTGTACCTCAGGAGTTTGTGAAAGTAAGACTCAAGTTTCATGGAGAATGACCAGCACCAGTTTTGAAAATCCAACTGTTAAGCAGAGTTCTAAGTTCTGACTCATCCTTGTGTGCCATTTCATGCCTAAACCAAACTCAGATGACCTATTATCATCAGCGTTTCCACATTTTTGTGCCCCCTTCCTCAAAAGAATACATGTCAGGCTTGTCTGCCCTTCTGAATTAGGTGACTGGATTAGGTTCCTATCATGGTAGACACCAAAGAAGGTCCAACTCTATTCATTGGTTAAGAATTCTTTTTTGTTTTTAAGCATGTCTGGTCATTAAAGCAAGGAGTTGACTTGGTCTGTTATGTGTTATACAACCGTCCAAATAATTTCATCTTGTCTCATGGTGTCATATTCAGTCTATTTTGTATCACATTTGTGATGACTTAAATGACTTAATTAAATGCCATAGTACACTATAAGTCTATAAAGCAAGATAACTCAATAGTTAAGAATTACTAATTATGAAATTGAATATCTAAAATCTAAATAAATTCACTTCAACTATTTACTTGTACTCTTACCTTGTTGTTGAGTTTCTTTAATATAATTAGAGAACAATTTATCCTCATTTGTCTAGATTAAAAAGTTATATGTAATTGTTTGTTTAAAATGTAATCATTTTTGCACGAACTTATTGTTTGATTGGTGTTTACCATCTTGTCTCCTATCACACAGACTTTTCAATGTGCAGCAGGAAGACAACCCTCTAATCACTTTTTCTTAAGGTAGAAAACCTATTTATTACTTAAATGACTATAAAAGTACAAATTCTAATGGTGTCATCAATCAGCACTAACATAAAAGATCTTTTAGGCAGCAACACTTATTTCGGGGACCAAAGGGTTCTCAACAGTATAAATATGCTTCACCCTTTTGTCACACGCAAACAATTGGCAGAATTGTGTTGTTTCTTTTACTATCTGTCTCTGGCATATACTACCTGCTTCTTCTGTTCTACCTGTGTATTCTCAAAACTCTTTCATTTGAAGCAATGCCAAAAACCAATGAAAATGTTGATTCCCCTGCTACTAAGATGGTTAGAGTTCCTCCAAAAAGAGGCCAGATAAAAGCTAAAATAATGACCAAGTTTGTGAGAATGGTAGAAGATGCAGGAAGAGCAATGTGCAGCAAGGAAAAGGTGGCAGAGGAGTCACATCCTTCACAACCACATGACTCTAGTCACGCTTAAGTCCAGAAAGTCATTAGCATTATGCTGCTTGGATAAACAACCAACTTTATTGTAATTTCAGCCATGTCTCTGAATCCTTCAATAATTGTTAGCTTTTATATTCCTGTCTCTCTAATAACTGCAGCTCTGTTACTTGGCATGTAAGTCTCACCTCAAAAAATATATGCTTTGTGCTTTCAAGCTTAAAAATGAGCTTGTGTAGAATCTACTCTTTCATTTTATGTCTCCTCATGTTTTCATGTTACTTACTTTATATATCATCTTTGTAAGTTTCCTGTGGTAAAACAAACTGAGGTTATTGGTGGACTTGTTTTGGGTTCTGTTCTCGGTTTTTGATTATTTGATGGCAACAATCTACTGTTGGATTTTTTAATCCCACGTGGTCTAACATAAGTGACATATTAGTTAGGAAGTGAACCAAGAACTATGCAATTATTGGGAATAAAACCTCATTTCACGACTCTTGGAGTAGTAGTAAAATTGCTTCTTGCGATAGGAAGATCACTTATTTGAGTTTGAAAAACAATCTCTTTGCAAAAATATAAAGGTAGAACTACATGCAATCAACCACCACTCCTATCTTATAAGTCGGGGAGTCTTGTGTATAGGAATTTGCCACTTTTAATATAAACCTCATTAAGTTTGCTTGCAAACTCTCCCATGGTATTGATATTTGCAGTTTTGAATATTAACTGCGTGATGAGGTCTCTGGCAGGTCAAGTTGAAGTCGTGTATTTCATTTGGCTTTTCAAGTGAAAAGAACAAGAATGACCAAAAAGATTGAAAGAACCATGAGTGCGAAGAACTTTAACTTTCAAAAACATACGGGTCCATGCTCCGTAGGTAACCATAAAGCAAGACGATAATGATCGGGGAATCCACCGTCCTAATATTTACAGTTTAATTACTATGTTTCAATTAAGACCCCTTTTTGTTACATTTCTTTACATGTTTATCCATTATTCAATTAGTCATGTCCGGATTAGGTAGGATCACAAAAGTTGCAAAACTTCAAATTTTTAATACAACTGTACACCAATCACGCATATCAGTCACGAGTTAATAATCTACATGCTTAGTGGTCATTAGCCCTTTTAATACTTGTAATCCAACTCTATGTAAGTATTTGAAAAGGTAGACAAGATCTTATTGAATATTGAAAAACATAGTAACCAGTTTTTTTTTTTTAAAAAAAATATTCTTTTGCAAAATTATGTAGTAATTTGCTTTGATGTTTTAAATATTACAAAGTATTCAGTGGCGGAGCCACATTAACTCTCGCTAGGGCATTGGCTTGTTTTTTAAATCAGAAGTTATTTAAATGGTTGGCTTCTTCTATAGTTGTTGGCTTTGGCCTTGGCTTTCTCCATCATTGACTTAATTTTGACCCAGGTTTTCTGATTTTTCTGGCTCCACCATTGAAGATATTTATTGCTCACGTCACGTCATATGAATCATTTTTTTTGTGATAATATGAATCGATTTTCAATTATTTAAGGGCTTTATTTATCATATGTTGCAGTTGATAACCAAGTGTTCCTACACATACAAATATTCATGGGTCCCATTGTTTTTTAAAATAAAAAAAAAAGAAAAAGAATTTAATTTTTGATGCAGGAAATACTATTCTTCCTTCCCGCGGCAGAAGAATAGTATTTTCGATTATTTAAATATAAACTTCAAAGAAATGAGGTCATCCTCAAATTAATAAACAGAACCAAAACAATTTCTTAATCCAAAACTTAAAAGATATGAAGTTGATTTCTTAGTGATTCATGGTCATATTACAAATCACAATGAAACAGAGGACTTTGGTAAAGAATTTTTTAGAATTGTTAGAGAAGTATAAAAACTATTAATATAGCTTCACCTATAAGTTTAAGTTTTTAAAGTGAATTGGTTTTTTACATGGTATCAGAACTGGAATGACCAAGTGGTCATGAATTTGATCCTTACCACCCCCTTTAATTAATAATTAATTAAGTTTTGTGAAGTTTTTTAGTACAGGTAGACGGGTCTGTGCATTATCCACCCTTCAAGTTTAGTGGGCTCTCGTGTAAGGAGGCGTGTTAGAAAAATATAAAAATCATTAATGTTGTCTCGCCTAAAAGCTTAAGCTTTTGAGTTGAATTGGTTCTTTAAAAGAACATTTATTAATTCTTTTTGTGGTATTTAAAAGAGGAATAGAGTTAATGTTGAATAAATGATAAATGTCAGTTTTATTTTTCGTGGATTAATTCAGCAAATGCTAAATGTCAGTTTTATTTTTAGTGAAATTAATTCAGCATTTTTTTTAGGAGAATGAAAGGTCAAGAGTCAGCAATTTTTATTTTGGTTTATGGCTATTAATAGATTTTAATCTTTCAATTTTTTTAGAAAAAAGACAGACCACAGTCTTTGGAACCAATACACTATACGCAAAGAATATAAAGGTTCAACGATTTTGATGATAACAAACAAGCATTGAAAGAAAGCCTCAAAGTGAACCCATAAAAAAGAAGTCTAAAGAAGATCAAGACTCAAGCTTCAAGTGAAGACTTTAAGTCCAAGCAATCTCAAAGTAACATATCTTAGGACTTAGGATCATTTGAAAGGGAAATTGATTTCTTACATGAACAAAGCTCAAAGAATTTTTCAAATATATGCATTAAATCATCGTTTATCATTTAAATGCATTCCTAACATGAAAATCTATTTTCAGTGATTATCAAATACTTAAAAAGGATTTGAAACTGACTTGGATCATGAGAAAAACCATTTTGGGATGAAATCCAACCTTTTAACACGTTGGTAATTGATTACCCAAGCAATGGTAATCGATTACCCTTCATGGTAATCGATTACTCACACAATGATAATCGATTACCTACTGTGCAGAAGACAAAATAACGGCTATAAAACGGCTAGTTTGCGAAAATGAGTAGAAAAACACCCATGAAGGCCCTCTATAAATAGAGATTACTCTTCCATTGATTAGACTACACTTCTTGATCATTATTACTCATTTATATCATACTTCTTGCATTATTCTTGTCTTCTTGATCATAAATTCGCTTTAAGCTTTATTCTTGTGATAGTGTCAACAACCATAGTTCTTCAACTTATATAATTTGTACTTTGAGAGTACTTAGCCATTGTTAAATACCTCTAGTTAGGGAAGTGAACTCTATAGAAAATATTTTATTTGTTGAGGGCCTTAGACATAACTTGCTTAGCATTAGTCATTTATGTGATAAAAATTATAGAGTAATTTTTGACTCAACCTCTTGTAAAATTGAAAGTCTAATTGATGGACAAGTTAAGTTTCTTCGTCATAGAGTAGATAACATTTATATGATAGACTTAGATGGTATGCTTTCAAATGAAGATAAATGTTTGATTAGTAAGGAAGATGAGTCTTGGTTATGGCATAGAAGAATAGCATACATTGGCATGGGTCAATTAAGCAAATTGATTTCCTTAGACCTAGTTATTGGGTTATCAAAGCTCAAATTTGAAAAAGATAAAGTTTGTGATGCTTGTCAAATGAGAAAACAAGTAAAGACTTCTTTTATATCAAAAAATATTTTTCTACCACAAAGCCTTTACAACTTTTGCATATGGATCTTTTTGGACCAACTAGAACCATGAGCTTTGGTGGCAATTACTATGCATTGGTCATTGTGGATGATTATTTTTGCTATACTTGGACTTTATTTCTCACATTTAAAAGCAAATCATTGAAGAGATTAGCCAAATTTATTCAAAATGAACAATGTTCAAATATTGTTTCAATTAGAACCGATCATGGTGAAGAATTTGAAAATCAAGATTTTGAAATCTTTTGTGAAGAAAATGGTATTGAACATAATTTTTTCGCTCCTAGGACTCCACAACAAAATGGAGTTGTAGAAAGAAAAAATCGTGTATTGGAAGAACTTGCTAGAATCATGTTAAATGAAAATGATCTTCCAAAATATTTTTGGGCTGAAGCCGTTGGCACCGCTTGTTATGTTATGAATCGTGCTTTAATTAGACCTATTTTGAAGAAAACCCCAATGAACTTTACAAAGGAAGAAAACCCAATATTTCATATTTTTATATCTTTGGTTGCAAATATTTTGTTTTAAACAATGAAAAAGAAAACCTTGGCAAATTTGACTCTAAAGCAGATGAAGGCATATTTCTAGGCTATTCACTTACAAGTAAAGCTTAGAGTCTATAATAAGATAACAATGGTCATTGAAGAGTTTATTCATGTTGTATTTAATGAGACTAACAATGTCTTGCCTAGAAAAGAACTTTGTGATGATGATCTTATAGAAAGCATGAAAAACATAAACTTGGATGGAAAAGAGAAAGATGAAAGGCAAAAAGAAAAGGAAGCAAACAATGAAGAAACACCAAGTTAACAAACAATGACATAAACAATCTACCACAAGATTGAAGAGTAGCTAGAGGACACCTCATTGATGTGGTAATTGGTGATATATCCAAAGGGGTAACTACTAGAAACTCAATTAGAAATATTTGTAATCACTTAGCATTGGTGAACAAAATATTAAATGTCAGCTTTATTTTTGAATAGAGTTAATGTTGAATAAATGTTAAATGTCAGTTTTATTTTTAGTGGATTAATTCAACAGATGTTAAATGTCAGTTTTATTTTTAGTGAGATTAATTCAACATTTTTTTTAGGACAATGAAAGGTCAAGAGTCAGCAATTCTTATTTTGGTTTATGGCTATTAATAGATTTTAATCTTTCAATTTTTTTTAGAAAAAAACGAACCACAGCTTGTGGAACCAATGCACTCTACGCAAAGAATATAAAGGTTCAACGATTTTGATGATAACAAACAAGTATAGAAAGAAAGCCTCAAAGTGCAACCATCAAAACAAAGTCGAAAGAAGATCAAGAATCAAGCTTCAAGAGAAGACTCTAAGTCCAAACAATCTCAAAGTAACATATCTTAGGACTTAGGATCATTTGAAAGGGAAATTGATTTCTTACATGAACAAAGCTCAAAGAATTTTTCAAATATATGCATTAAATCATCGTTTATCATTTAAATGCATTCCTAACATGAAAATCTATTTTCAGTGATTATCAAATACTTAAAAAGGATTTGAAACTGACTTGGATCATGAGAAAAACCATTTTGGGACGAAATCCAACCTTTTAACAGGTTGGTAATCGATTACCCAAGCAATGGTAATCGATTACTCTTCATGATAATCGATTACTCACACAATGGTAATCGATTACCTACTGTGCAGAAGATAAAATAACGGCTATAAAAAGGCTAGTTTGCGAAAATGAGTAGAAAAACACCCATGAAGGCCCTCTATAAATAGAGATTACTGTTCCATTGATTAGACTACACTTCTTGATCATTATTACTCATTTATATCATACTTCTTTCATTATTCTTGTCTTCTTGATCATAAATTCTCTTTAAGCTTTATTCTTGTGAGAATGTCAACAACCATAGTTCTTCAACTTATATAATTTGTAATTTGAGAGTACTTAGCCATTGTTAAATACCTCTATTTGATTTCTTGAATAGTTAGGGGAGTGAACCCTATACACTTGAGAGGTCACCAAATTCCTAAGAAAACTTGGAGTGAAAAATTGTAAGGCATCAAGAGCCCGAAGTCTTGAAAAGTTGTAGTGGTTTGTCAAGCACCCTCAAACTCGATAGTTAGTGAAAAAGTTTGATCGAGCGGCTTCAGTCTGGACGTAGGTCACGATGGTGGTGACCGAACCATGATACATCTAGTTTGCAGTTTATCTAACCTTAAACTCTTTACTTTAATATTGAAATTGCAATTTTTGATTGTGTCTATCTATTTGCTTGCTTACTTTATTGATCTCACACTTGCTCTCACACTTAGATTTTTCCTTATTAAATTATTTTATTGAAGAAACTCTTTAAAATATCAAAGGAGACACTTTGCAAAAAGATTTTTTAAAACTCAATTCACCCCCACTCTTGAGTATTGAAGCCACTTGTCCAACACAGCCTACAAATAGTTCATCGTATTATAAGCAAAAAAAAAAAAAAAAATACTGCAAAGATTAGTTTTAACTTTCGATCTTTGAGATTAGAATTTTTATTTTTATTTTGTTACTAATTTGATTTCTCTCTTTTATGCGAGGTAAAGCTAACAGCGAACCTTTACAGTTTGATCCAGAAATCGAGAAGACTGCAAAGAAGAACCGGAAGCTAACCAAACTAAAGAAGCAAGAGGAATCCTCGAGTTCCGAGCCAAAAGCAGAACCCGAGATGGCCGCTCACAATCCACCACCACCAGAGGAGGAGTTGATGGATTCAATCTTGGCTCCACTGTTCACAAGGCCAAATTCTAGCATCATCATACCACCAATCAACGCCAATAATTTTGATATCCAGCCAGCACTGATATCCTTGGTGGAGAAAAATCCATTTGGCGGGAAAGATTACGAAGACCCCCTTGATTTAATGGACATATTTTTGAGAATCTGTGACACTACCAAGCATAACGGAGTGTCAGATGATGCAATTAGACTCCGACTGTTCCCTTTTGCTATAACAGGGAAAGATCTCATATGGTTGGATAGACAAGCTCCCAACAGCATCAGAATGTGGGATGATCTGGCAGCTAAATTCTTCGCAGCGCGCTTCTCCAGGGATAAATACAACAAGTTGGTGAATAAAATCACCAACTTCACTCAACAACAAGGAGAGACGTTGTGCACAGCTTGGACCAGATTCTAAGAATTGATCAGAAAGTGCCCCCAGTATGACTTGCCGGACGGAAAGAAAGTCAGAGTCTTCTACTATGGAATAACACCAGACTCCAGAATGGTGGTCAATGGTGCAGCCGGTGGAACCATTAGAAAGAAGCCAGCAGCTCAAATTTTAGAGCTGATCGATTTCATGGCAAGGACTGAGAACGCATCAAAGGAAGTTCAACCAGTTCAACCAAGAAAAGGAATTCTGCAATTGGGAAACAATGATGCATCGCTAGCAGAACAAAAGATCATATCTGAACAGATAGCCAGTTTGAACGCTAAGTTGGACAAGATGCAACTTTCTATAGCTCAAGTTAACTCGGTTAACTGTGAGTATTACAAAGGAGAGCATGATACCAACGAGTGCCTAACATTGGTAGGATCAGATGCTGTACAAGTTAACTGAATCTGGTATGAACCAAAACCACAGCAGAATTTCCAGAGGAACCAGAACAATGCTCCAGGGAAAAACTTCTAAAGGAGAGTTCAAGGGACATGTTTGGATTACAAATCCAACAATTTTACAACCTCCTCAAGTCCCACAAAATCAACCATCTGAGCTAGAGAGAGCATTGATACAGTTGACAAAGACAACAGACACATTCATGAATGAGACAAGGGCTCATCACAAAAATCAGGATACATCTCTCAGAAACTTGGAAAACCAGATTGGTCAATTGTCAAGACAACTTGAAGAAAGGACTAAAGGCCAGTTTCCAAGTAACACAATAGTCAATCCGCGAGAAGAATGCAAGTCAATTGTTACAAGAAGCAGAATTGTGATCACTCCTCAAGAAAAACCAAAAGCGGTTCAGAAAAAGAAGGCAAATGATCTAGTCATTGAACTGGAGCAAGAAAAAAAGAAGGAAACACCTGCAAAAAAAGACAAAGAGGAGGCAAAGGAGAAAGCTTCAGATATTCCAAAGAAGCAATGGGATTTTTCTCGCTTTCAGAAACCACCTTATCCCATAAAGTCAAGGCAAGCACAGAAGCAACAACATGCCAGGTTTTTAGAAATATTTAAAAAGTTGCAAATAAATATTCCCTTTGCTGAAGCTTTAGCTAACATGCCTAACTATGCTAAATTTATGAAAGAACTCTTGTCTAGAAAGCATAAGTTGCAGGAATTTGAAATAGTGGCTCTCACAAAGGAATGCAGTGCCATAATTCAGAAAAAGTTTCCACCAAAGCTTCGAGATCCAAGAAGTTTTAACATCCCGATTGCGATAGGCAACATTAATGTTGGCCGGGAATTATGCGATCTTGGAGCAAACATCAACCTCATGCCGCTGTCCGTGATGAAGTCTCTCAGAATTTTCGAGTTGAAGCCGATAATGGTATCTCTCCAACTTGCTGACAGAACGTTGAGAAGACCAAACAAAGTTATTGAAGATGTGTTGGTCAAGGTGGAAAAGTTCATCTTCCCTGCTGACTTCGTAGTACTTGACATGGAAGAAGAAGGAAACATGTCTCTTCTGTTGGGTAAACCATTCCTCGCTATAGCAAGAGCCATAATTGACGTGGAGAAAGGAAAGCCAGAGCTGAGAATGGATGACAAAAAGGTCACAATCAATGTGTTCGATGCAATGAAGCATGCTGAAGATAATAACGACTGCTTCCGGGTGGAAATTCTTAAAGAACTTTTCCTTGGAAAGGAAGAAGATCAGACTCTTGATGAAGAGAAGGAATTCTTCGATGAAAATCCTCCGAAGGAAGATGCTGAAATTCCAACGGAAGAGTTGAAAAAGAAAGAGTCAGACATCACTACAGAAACACCAAAGGTGGAGTTAAAAGAACTTCCACCTAATTTAAAATACGCCTCCTTAGGAGATGAGGAGACGTATCCTGTCATCATCAACAATGATTTATCAGAGACTGGAGAAACCAAGTTGACGAAAGTGCTCAAAGATCACCAAACAGCCATAGGATGGTCCATCTCTGATCTAAAAGGAATCAATCCTTCCTTCTGCACTCCTAAAATACTGATGAAAGACAACATTAAACCTGTGAGACAACCTCAGAGACGACTAAATCCTACCATGAAAGAGGTAGTTTGAAAGGAAGTAGTAAAACTCCTTGAGGCCGGCATAATCTACCCAATCTCAAACACTGCATGGGTAAGTCCTGTCCAAACAGTTCCAAAGAAGGGTGGAGTTAAAGTAATCAAGAACGAGAGTAATGAACTGATTCCCACCAGAACTATAATTGGATGGAGGATGTGTGTGGATTATAGAAGATTAAATGCTGCCATACGGAAGGGTCACTTTCTTCTCCCTTCATTGATCAGATGCTGGAAAGGTTGTCCAGACATGCATATTATTGTTTCTTAGACGGTTACTCCGGCTACAACCAGATACATGTTGCACCAGAGGATCATGAGAAGACAGCTTTCACTTGCCCTTTGGAGTGTTCGCCTACAGAAGAATGTCATTTGGACTCTGCAATGCACCTGCCACTTTTCAAAGGTGCATGCTTTCCATCTTTTTTGATATGATTGAAAAATCATTGGAGGTATTTATGGAAGACTTTTCTATCTTTGGTTCTTGCTTTGATTCATGCTTAGTCAATTTATCTAAGGTATTGAAGCGTTGTCAAGAAACAAACTTGGTTTTAAATTGGGAAAAGTGTCATTTTATGGTAAAAGATGAAATAGTATTAGGCCATAAAATTTCTGAAAAAGGGATAGAAGTTGACCAAGCAAAACTGTTATTAATTGAATAACTTCCCCCTCCTGCTAATGTGAATGGTGTTTGAAGCTTTTTAGGCCATACATGTTTTTATAGACGATTCATAAAAGATTTCTCCAAGATTGCAAAGCCAATGAGTCAACTCTTGGTGAAGGACAATGAGTTTAAATTTGATGAAGAATCTCTAAAGTCCTTTAATCTGCTAAAGGAAAAGCTGTCAAATGCGCCTATCCTGATGGTGCCTGATTGGAACCTTCCTTTTGAGCTCATGTGTGATGCAAGCGCATACACAATTAGAGCAGTACTTGGTCAGCATAAGGATAAGCTATTACATGTGATTTACTATGCTAGCAAGGTTTTAAATGAGGCGCAAGTAAATTATGCCACAACTGAAAAAGAAATGTTAGCTGTAGTATATGCATTAGATAAATTTAGACCTTACTTGATAAATGAGAAATGAAGTATCTCATGAGTAAACAGGATGCGAAGCCGCGGTTATTGCGTTGGATGCTTCTCTTCCAGGAATTTGATCTGGAGATTCGAGACAAAAAGGGAGTTGAAAACAAATTAGCTGATCACTTGTCAAGGATTCAAGACAAAGAATTGCAAGATGGACCTGAGATTGAGATAAAAGAATCCTTCCCTGATGAACAAGTGATGGCAGTTCGTTTCGGACCATGGTTCACCGAATTCGCGAATTACAAAGTTGTAGGATCAATTCCTGAAGAACTCACATGGAAACAGAAAAAAGAAGTTCCTACATGATGCCAAGCGGTACTACTGGGATAACCCATATTTATATTTCCAATGTATTGACGAGATTATTCGCAGGTGTGTAGCCGAGATGGAGATTCCTAAGATTCTTTGGCATTGCCATGCGTCAGATTACGGAGGACATTTTGGTGGAAATAAAACTGCAAAGAAGGCCCTACAAAGTGGGTTCTATTGGCCCACAATATTCAAAGACTCAAAGGAGTTCGTAGAGAAGTGCGACAGATGCCAGAGGACGGGAAAAATTTCCCGAAAAGACGAGATGCCGCTGAATTGCATACTGGAAGTGGAAGTCTTCGATGTATGGGAAATTGACTTCATGGGACCCTTTCCTATGTCATATTCCAACCAGTACATCTTGGTTGCTGTGGGCTACGTGTCCAAGTGGGTGGAAGCAGTGGCCCTACCGACAAATGATGCTAAGGTAGTCGTGGCCTTCCTACGAAGAAACATCTTCACACGATTCGAAGTTCCAAGAGCCATCATCAGTGATGGAGGAACCCACTTCTGCAACAAAAAATTTGAGAGTCTTCTCACGAAGTACGGAGTCACACACAAGGTGGCTACACCATATCATCCTCAGACAAGCGGGCAAGTGGAGATTTCTAACAGAGAACTGAAGCGGATCCTAGAGAAGATCGTTAGCAACACTAGAAAAGACTGGGCAAGGAAGCTTGATGATGCACTATGGGCATACAGAACAGCCTGACTCCCATAGGTATGTCACCATTCCAATTGGTGTACAATAAGTCATGTCATCTCCCTGTTGAATTAGAGCACAAAACTATCTGGGCAACTAAATTTCTAAACTTTGAACCAACTAAAGCTAATGATAAACGATTACTGCAATCACATGAGTTGGATGAGTTCAGGTTAGCTGCTTATGAGAATGCTAGGATCTAAAAGGAGAAAACCAAGAAATGGCACGACAAGAAGATAGCTCCGAAGGAATTTGAGCGGGACAACAGGTATTATTGTACAATTCTCGACTGAGATTGTTTCCAAGTAAACTCAAATCTCCCTGGTCAGGTCCCTTTGTTGTGAAATATCCTTATGGTATAGTAGAAATTTCTCCTATAGACACTGATAATCCTTTCAAAGTTAATGGCTATAGGCTGAAATTGTACTATGGAGGATAGGTAAATAGGGACAAGGTTTCTGTCCCTATGACTTCACCTAAGTCTTAGACTGTTTGCGTCAGGCTCATGACGTTAAACAAGCGCTTATTGGGAGGCAACCCAGTAGAAAAATTTAAAATTCTTTGTTTCAATTTTATTATGGTAGTTTTAATTTTTTTTAGGTTAGTTGAAAACAAAATTAAATAAATGGTGAAAAATTGGTGACAAAAGGAAAAGAAAAATCTGGGAAGTGGCGTTGCTATCGTCAACCTGGCGCTAGTCGCGCCAGAAGATAAAATTTCACAGTGAGTTTCACGCTTTCAGCGCCATGATGAAGCTGTAAGCGTGAGAGTTCTACAAGGAAATCCACGCCAGAAGCGTGGGTATCACGCTAACAGTGTCATAGGTCCAAAAATTTCCAGTGAGTTCCGCGCTCACAGCGTGAATCCCACGCTGTCAGCGCCAGAGACTCACGAAAGATTTGCGCCAACAGCATGAGACCCACGCTGTCAGTGTCAATAGACCCAAAAGACACAGAGAGCTCCGCGCTCACAGCGTGAACTCCACGCTGTCAGCACCAATTTTAAAATCAGATTTTTAAAAGAAAACCCTAAAAGTAACCCCCCATCCCCTCTTTTCTTTCTTCCTCTCGCAGCCCTCTCCCTGCCCTCCCTCACTCTTCCTCCCTTCTTCTTCACAGCCCTCTTTCTTCTTCTCTCACACTACACATCCACCACACCCCAAACCTCTTCCTCAGCCACTATACCAGTTCGTCCTAGCCAACCCATTCCTCCCTCAACCACCACCAATTCAGCCCAAGTTCCACCATTCACCACCACCGTTCCTTTCTCTCTCTCTCTCACTCTTTTTCTATTTTCTAACCACCATAGCCTCCACCATAAATCGTCGGTCGCCACCTTATAACCACCGGCAAGCCTATCTCTCCCTCCTTTCCCTAAACCACTCAAATCACCGGTAACCAATTCCACCATCTCCTTAAACAACCCACGACATTACCACCAGTCTTCCACCTTCCTTCACCGGAGCACCCAATTCAAATTTTGGGGATTCTTTTTAATTGCATGATGGAAAACATTAGGGTTATTGTTTCTTCAAATACATCCATGGATAAAACTAAGGTAACCTTCTTCCTGGCATGCTAAGTGTTTGTTGATTGGTCTCAATGGCACAATTTTTCGTTGTTTACCGAGTTGGTATACCATAAATATAAGGTGATTGGGTGTTTGCCAAATTCATGTTTTTGGTTGATTGTGTATGGTTCAGAAGTTTTGCAGATAAATGTCATTGATTACAATAAAATATAGTAGCACATCCTTTGAGTAAATGGCTTGGTGAGATAGGTAGCTGCATATCATGAGAATTGTTAGTAGAAAATAAATAATCATCACCTATACTAGACTTACGGGTTGAACAAGGAAATTTCAGAATGGGTTAAGGATAACTAGAAATTTTTCTTATACCTACTAATTGTTTGATACCTGATTGGTCTAAAATCCTTACTGGTAGATAGTGCTTAAAAAGAGTAATATCCTGCTGATGGTTTAACATCTGATTGGGAATTGTTATTTTTTCTGATGAGTTCATATATACAATAGTAATGATCCTATTGCAAGAATATGAAATTAGTGATGGCTGCCTATTCTGCTAACTTAATTTGGTAATTAACTTATGCCATGTGATACTTTCTGCTATGTTCTAGAATAAAAGCATTGATAGTGTTCCCTGGTGCTCTGATGATCATAGTCTAGCAAGATAATATTTTTGGTTACATAGATAGCACAAATATTGTTACATACACACTGAATTGATTATGTTTATGTGGAAAATTATAATGAACTACAAGTGATTCATGATTGTGAAGATACCAATCTGGGAATTCTGTCTGCTTGATTTTCATGACATGTTCTTAACTGATAAATTTCAAAGTTAACAAACATGAATTCTACTGTGTTGGTACTTTTCTGAGTGCAGGGAAAGCAAGCTAAAAATACAAAAAAAAGAACTACAGGTGGCAAGAAAGGAGGCACCACCTCTGGCACTAAGAGGCACAAGGCCTCTTCATCTTCTGAATTTGACAGTACCAGGTTCCTGACACCTGACAACCAGGATCGGTACGTCAAGTGGTTCCTACCCAAGAAAATCATATCAGAGAGGCCAATAAGCCTTTTTCTAGATGAGGATTGTCTAGTGTGGCAAACAATAGTGAGAAAAAATGGAAAACATTGGTGGGATTCCCTGAGCCCAGCTCCAGCACAATATTAAAAGAGTTTTGTACAAATGCTAACAAGGAGACGGTGGCTGAGACTCAGAAGAGTTGGGTAAGAGGGAATGAAGTCTCTTTTGCTGCTGCAGTAATAAAGAGCTTCCTTCAAGCCACATATGATCCTAGCAAGAGCTGTCAATTCCAGTAAACATTCAACAATATGCAGCCTTCTGAAGGAAAAGGCGTTTACCGGGAGGACATGCCGGATATAGTTGAGAGAGTCCGGATTTCCATCACTCATCCACATTCTGCGTGGAAGACAAAGAGTGGGAAACCGGAGGAGCCAGAAAAGATGGACAAGCTAGATCTTAATCCAGAGGCTATTTTCTGGCATACCTTCATTAACTCTACTGTCATGGCCTCCACAAATCTGAGTGATGTCAATGTTGAAAGAGCGGTATTGCTATATACCCTCATGGGAGATGAGAATCTTAACATTAGTGCTATCTTGTCTGATAGGATAGTATACGTCATCACTCATGGGAAGCCGGATGCTCGCCTAGCACATAGTTCATTGATTACAGAGCTATGTTTGCAGGCTGGAGTGGAGATACCTGATGAGGAGCCCATAGGTGTAAAGAGTACGCGGGAAATGACTCAACAACATTTTACTGTGATGAGGAATGAGTCCATCAGGAATGCACTCTTGAAAGTGTCTCATGGACCAGATGGAGCCCCACCACCACCACCACCACCTCCAGCATCTCCAGAGCCCGAGGATGAGCCAGCACCGGCAGCAGCTGTAGGCCCCTCTGCAGATTCTCTCCTCCTCCAGACTCTTGATCGTCGGACACAACGGATGATGGTCCAGAATGATTATATTATGAGGATGATGGAGCAGATCTTCTTGGACCGTGGGATTGACACCACCAACTACCGACCTCAGTTTTCACCTCCTCAGCAGGATGATCCTCTAGCCACCGCAGTTGATGACGTCAATGACACCATGGAGGACTCCTGATTATTTTGCATGACATATCACACACTTCACCATTTATTTCACTTTAGCATTTTATTTTGATGTTTTGAGTATTTTGTTTTGACAGTCTGGGTTTAATTATGTCTCCTTTATTTATACATGTTGAGTTATGATTATCTGTTGATGTTTAACAAGTGTGTGTGTGTGTGTGTGTGTGTGTGTGTGTTCCACCTGCGTAGAAGTAGCTTCACTCGACTAGTTTAGTCTGTTGCTGAGGATAGCAATTTTCTAAATTTGAGAATTGGGCGCATACCATATGCGATACCTGCTAACTACGGAATTACACAACAGAGACATCTAACAGAAATTTTTCTGTTAAAAGGGGAGATATCTTAAACTTCATTTTTTTATTGCAGTTTTAATTCAATTATTCTTTTAATTCAATTAATTTTTAATTTAATTTTTTTAGATTCAATTTTTTTTAGAAAAATTAATAAAACCCAAAAATAGTGAATTCCTGAACAAGCGTTCCTAGATTTTACAAAGTTTACTCAGTGAGTAAATAGATTTGATTATAAGAAGCATGATATCTGTGGAGCATTAAATTGTTTTAATAATCTGAGAATGATGAGTGCTCGTTTGTATAACTATTTTAGTGAAAATTCTTAGATAATGCTTGATGTGAAATTTTGAAATTAGATTCTAGCTTGAATTATATCTGTGAGGATTGAGCCTAAACAGATTTATTTTTCAGAGAGGCCTTACTGTAGTAGTTTTCTAAAACTTGAATTGTTTCTCTGGCTTCCATGCATTGCTGACATGATAAAGGCATGTTTATTCTTGCTAACTTAGAGCCAAACAGCCTACCTAGAAAGAATTTCCATTATTTAGCCCATTTGAGCCTTAGACCAATTGATTCAAAAACCTGATGAAAATTACTTAACTCTTTCTCCATTGACACACCTTGAAAGAGATTGAAATGCTGATCGAAGAAAAAAATCAAGGTACTTCTCAAAAAGAAAAAGTTAAGTAAATGGAAAAAGGAAAAAGAAGAATGGTTTGCAAAATGCAAAAATGCAACTCAAAAGAGGAAAGAGAGAAAACATCTGCAAACAAGAAAAGCAAAGAAAAAGATAGTGAAAAAGGGAAAAAGAATCCTGAATTGATGGAAAGTGGCAGAAATAAAGATTGAGAAGGAAGCATAGTTAGAAATTTCAGTATTTCAGTCTCAAATTAATCATCCTTTGTCCAAAAGATTCTTACCCCCAAACCAGACCAAGTTATAACATATCAAAGACCTTTTGATCAGTCTATGCATGTCAAATGGGTTCCTCAATCTTAAGAACTTGAGAATATAATCAAGCTTATGGAATTACTACTACACTGATGGAATAAGTGTGAACCCCTCAAACACTAGAGTGATGAGAGTATATATTTATCTAGTAAGGAATATTCAAGTTATGATCTGAATTCTTGATACAACTGCTGAAGCTTTTAACAGGGAGTTATACATGCATAGCAGTCTGATCTCTTAAGATATTCATGTTCCATGTTTTTCTTCACAGAGTTATTCCTTGCTTCTAACTTTAATCTATTACATTGCTGAGGACAGCAACGTTCAAATCTAGGAATTGTTTGATATGCCTCCAGTATAAATATAAAGCTAAGCCAAAAAGAGAAAGAATCTTGATCAATCCTGGATAAAAAAGGCTGTGATTACTGTTAATTTTATAAATCTCAATCAGAGATCTTGCAACTGATTTCCTTCTGATTTTATAGGAAAACATGACAAAAATAAGCCCAATGTGGAAGTACAAAACTGAAGCCCCACGCTGATAGCGTGGGTGTGACGCTAGTAGCGCTAGAAGAACTTTTCATCCAGAACGTCCACGCTATTAGCGTGGTATTCACGTTAGTAGCGCCAGACAATCTTGCCAACCACGCTCACAGCGTGGGAACCATGCTAGTAGCGTGGGAGGTACGAAAAAATCTGGAACATATCCTATTCTGAATCAGAGAAAGATTGGACCAAGATACAAGATGCAGATATAATCAAGATTTATAAGCAAGACACAAAGTCTATAAATAGAGACTTAGACTCTCAGGGACAGACATCTTTGGCTGGAGAGAATTGTGAAGATCAGAGAATTGAGAGAATTCTTGGAGACTCACGCTCGAGATCAGGATTCCACCGGAGTTGAAGACTGAAGACCATTGAGCTTCCCTGTTCTGCTTCTTTTTCTTTATTGCTTTTATGAACAATTTTTCTTATTTTAATTTGTTTAAGCCAGCTATGTCTGGCTAATTTCTTTTTTGTAGTTGGGATCACAGACCCGATGTGAATCCTTTATATTTTCTTAATTAGTTAGTTTGTTTTATTCTACCTGTGTTAATTTTTCCATCTTCTGATTAGAATTGGCCAATCTAATTATAAGGCTTTTAGGGTTAGGACTCACAATAGACATATTGGGATTTTAGTCTAGACAAGGGTAGAATAACAATTTGTGCATGACCTAGACATAGGCTTACATAGATTGCAGACTTTTAATTCATTTGCTTAATGCTTAATTCAAGAGGGATTACTACGACACTAGGATTCTAATTGGGTTAAAGGGTTGAAATCACTAAGACATTAGGGTTCAACTAATTTATAGGAAAATAATGAATTGTCTGAGCAAACAATTAGTTAATTATAAAATACAATATAGGAATATAAGGGAGGATCGGAGGTAAAGTGCATCTTGGCTACAGTCTTTTTACAAATTTCAATCAATATTTTCTTTACATTCTTGATCTTTTTTTGCATGCGATTGTTCTTAATTTTTTGCTTTTAAATATTATTGTTTTTAAATTCTTTTTTTAAAATACCAAAATTAATTACTTTCACAATTCAGAACAAATTTTCTTTTCCAACTTAAGGGGAATAGTTAAATTAATACTTGGTGCATTAATCCTCGAGGGAATGATCTTTACTCATCACTTTTATTACTTGAAAACGAACGATATACTTGCCAATTTCGCAACAATGACGCTCTCGACATGTGAAGCTGAATATGTGGCAGCATCTTGGTGTGTATCTCATGCGTTATGGCTCAGAAATTTGTTAGGCAAGTTGAAGCAATAACAACTCAGTGCGAATGTGATACGAGTTGATAACAAATTGGCAATTGAGTTGGCAAAGAACCCGGTGAATCATGTAAGAAGAAAACACTTTGACGTTCGCTTTCACTTCATCCGAGATCATGTGAAGGAAGTGTGAAATAAGTGGATGTGGCAAGTCGGGACCAAGTCACAAATATCTTCATGAAACCGCTACCGACGATACTTCTTGACAAAGGCAAGAATTTGATCAGCATGAAAGATGGCAGAACCATTTAAGTTTACGAGGAAGTTTTGTTGAATAAACGTTAAATATCAGTTTTATTTTTAGTGAAATTAATTCAATAGACATTAAATGTCAATTTTATTTTTAGTGAGATTAATTCAGTAGTTTTTTTTAGGAGAATGAAAGGTCAAGAGTCAGACGTTTTTACTGTGGTTTATGGCTATTAATAGATTTTAATCTTTCAATTTTTTTAGAAAAAGGCAGACCACAGCCTACAAATAGTTCATGGTATAGTAACCAAAAAGACAAAATAGAGAAGCAAGAAGTTAAATAAAGTTTTTTTTCTGAAGTTGTTCTTTTTCTCCACAAGCCCTTATGACATAGTTGAATAGTTATTTTATTTTTATTTTTATTTTCTGTATTGAGCGATACCACAGTTAAACCATGCATGAGTCTAGATTAAAATTCAAGCTAACGTAAGCATATAAACGCTACGCATGGTTGGTTAAGTTTTTCACTTTGACAAATAATAGAACTCTATTTTAAAGAAGTCACTTATGCTTCAGTTATGGTTGATTGAATTGAAACATGGAAAATCTGAACTCTTCTACCCAAACAACAATTGTGCACTTACGCCCTCCTCTATCATTATGTTGGATGTACCATGTCTTTATGAGACAAAACATCACAAAAGAAAGTATCTCTTGGTTATCGCAATGGCATACAACCTGTCTTTAAAAGACAGTTATATGGACCCCGTTCAATTCTGAGATCCCCTTTGTGTTATGTTTGCTCGCTTGGCACATTATAGTAAAATTTATGGTACTGTTTCAAATTATTTGCTCTTAGACTTGTTATTACTATTTCTTAATTGTAAAATCTAGTTCAAATGGTTATCCACTTTTGGCAGAGCATTGAAAAATATTGTGTACCCAAATTAAGATATGGAAGAAAAATAATATAAATAGTAAGTGAAAAAATCAACTGAGCAAGTACTTAGAAAGCTACATCTTAAGCTCTTAACTTTCATATTTCAATGTTATGTGATGTTTTCCCAATTTCCCACTATATTTGTATCATGTCATGCCCTTAAAATGAGTCTCTCACATATAAGAGTTGAATTGCTATAGGACTCGGATTTGTAATATACCTTATACCTGCTAATAAATTCATTATTGAATTTTATAATATAGAGATATTTATACTTTTAAATTATATTTTGAATGATAAATACATCCAGTGTTTAAAAACCCGACTCGGCCATCGACCTGACCGAGGTCAGGAGTCACGAAGTCACGGGTTCAACCGGGGGTCACGGGGTTACTATGCTGACCTGGTTTTATATATTAAAAAATATAGTTATATATATCCTATATGAAAATATTTTAAAAAACAAATCACCAATCATCAAAGATTCAAAATATACTTAACATAATTCACCAATTACAACGACAAATCAATATTACACAACCTAATTAAAGTATCAAGATACTAAAGTACAAAACTTATATTCTAATAGGGTCACTACACTGACCCGGTTCTGTCTCTTTTGAGAAGGTCTCTGACAAAGAAAAATTTAAAGGAAGTAAGAATGAGTTTTTGTTTTCCATCAACGACCGTAAGGATTTCATATGAATGGGTAAAATTCTTACCTTTTCTAGAAGATTCACGGCAACGAGGTGAAGATTGAAGATGTCTAGGTCGCTGGGAGAGAAGAGAACGATTAGATTTAGGTTTGCAAGCATTTTTATTTTTATTTTTTAATAAAACGATGTTGGTTCATGGAAATTTAAAAAAAAAAAAAAAAAACATGCAGTGACCCCCTTTGACTCCCCTAAATCGGGAGTCACTGAAACCCGGCCGGATTTTGGAGGTCGGAGGGATTGATATGCATATAAGGAATAAATCTTTGGTGCTAATGTTGCACCTAGATTCAGTACATCTCATCAATGAGAGCATTACACACCAGAGGAGAGAGAAAAAATTTGGCAAAAAAAAGAAAATTTTGACTGACATGTCATATTTTTATTGGTGGGATGGACTGAATCTTTGGTGCAACACTAATACCAAAGATTTATTCGCATATAGGATCCAACTTGCGACCCCAACTCTTAGAGAGAAGAGGTCAAGATTTACCTAAGTTAACCCGGGAGGCGGAATGAGATTTTAAAATACTGAATACATCTTAGGTATAAGATTTATTATGAACGCGAGTTGATATTAATATACTCCACCTAGAATAGTAGAATGATCAGAGATAAAAACTAGAACTAGAATATTTTGAGGTTGAAATAAAATGAACTGAAAATTAAGATGAAACTCTCAAAAATTCGATAATGCATATCATAAAGACATAGATTATGGAAAACGAAAGTGTATCAATTATTTATAATTATTGTGCCCTTGTAGGTCAATGATTTATACTTTATTGTGATTCCTTCACTGTATATGAAGCACGCCTCTTCAGATTGCTTGCCAACTGTTTTTTTTATATTCTACAATCTACATACGTTTCTTGCTGTTTGTCTTTGAATGCACGTGGGGAACTAACTTTTCGTCACTTACGTCCCTCTCCCATTATATCTGAGTTGTGGTCCATGGTGCACTGATTATCTCAATTCAGTTTTGTATATATGAAAATTTCCATGAAAATACAGTACCAATATCACTTTTATGATTAAATAATAAATTAACATAACGTAAATCAAACTAATCTCAGGAATAGTTCGTCATAGGTCTTCTCATATTTGCATTGAGTGGGACAATGACCAAAATATCACACTATTCACAAAAAAATTATTTGAATTTCATGGATTGAAATTTTTTTTCCCAAATATCACATTATCTAACTCGCTACAACACCTAATGAATTAGGTATCGATATATGCAGCAAGTTCATGGCCACATAACTCGCTGCATAGTACAGCTAGGGGCAAAGCCAAGGGGAGGCTTGGGTGGGCGCCCTCCCCTAAAAAAAAAATTTGATGCAGTTGAGGCTAGACGTGGTATTGTTGTTATTGTTAAATGTGCTTCTTTTGGAAGTTCTGGTTTAAGATCCAAATTGAAATCTATCTCCACTTCAGCTAACGTGTGTGGGTTATGTGTACCCTTTTCTGCATTTTTTTTCTTTATTTTCATTTGCTATGTTTTGGTTAATGAAAGCTTTGGCCTTTTTGCTTTGCTCTCTTTTCATTTGCATGATGTTGTTTCTCTTTGTGTAGTGGTTTCATGTAGAGAAAATGAGTTTGCTCTAACTTAAAAAATTCACTTTTTGGGACAACTTGGTTGCAGTCTTCTTCTTCTTTTTTTAAAAAAATATTATAGTAAAAGCATTGTTTTAATTAATGTTAAAGTTGAATGAAGCCACTCTCCTTTTTTTTGTTTAATTATTACTTTAAACTACTTTTTATATCTATTGGACCTGGCCAATTGTACATTTTCTCGGTCTTTGAAATGTTCTTAATGTTAATATTTTGGTAAAAAATTACCTAAATGAGTTTCATGAAGGTACGAGGTCAATAGGTGGAGAAAACATTGATATTATGCAAGACAAAAAGTTAATTTTCGCCCCCCCCCCCCCTTTCAATCCTGGTTCTGCCACTGAGGGCAGCGAGATTACGTGGTAGATATAGCGTGTCAAACTCGCTATACTGAATAACATGTTACGTGTCTAACATATGTCAAACTCGCTATGCTACATAGCGTTACGTGTCAGCTTTTCTGACATGGCCATACATATTGTACTGCATAGCATATTATGTGTAAGTAGCCCAACATTCCAGCATTTTTGGTCTAATAAATTCACTATTTCTCTTCTCATTTCTTGCATCATTGTGGTCTAATAAATTATAGGATAATTTTAATTATTGAATTTTATATTTTGAAATAAAAAGGAAAATTAATATTAGTTTGAATATTTTTTTTAAATAACTTATGTTAAAATAATTTAGTTTAGGACTGTTAATTTAATTTAATTTATGTGTGTTAATTAATTTAATTAAATTTAATGCAATAGTGTTAATTAATTTAATTTAATTTAGTTATGTTAAGTTAAATTATTTTTAACTATTAAGTAATTTAATTTAATTTAGGAGTTTTAATGAATTAATTAAATTTATGTTTGTTAATTAATTAGTTTAATTTTTCTATATTAATTTAAATTATTTTAGAATTGTTAATTAATTATTTTTAGGAGTGGTAATTAATTTCATTTAATTTAGTTTATGTTAAGTTAAAAAAAATTGAACTATTAAGTAATTTAGTTTAATTTAGGAGTGTTAATGAATTAAATTTAATTTATATCTGTTAATTAATTTAGTTTATATTAATTTAAATTATTTTAAAACTATTAATTAATTAATTTTAGGAGAAGTAAATTTATTAGACTAAAAATACTAGAGTGCTGGATTACTTACACATAATATGCTATGCATCATAGCATGTATGACCACGTGTAAGAAAATGTGACACGTACAATGCTAGCAACTAGGGGTGTAAATGGGATAGGCCGGCCAACAGAGGCCTATGGCCTAGCCTATATTAAATCATATTTGGCCTATTATAAATAGTAAAATAGAACAGACCTAGGCTTTTAAAAATACCTATTTAGAAAATAAGCCATAGGCTTTTTTGTACATGTGTGGCCTATAAACCTACAGGTCAGCCTATATCATATTATTTATTTAAAATATAATAAATAAAATTATTATTTTAATAATTTTGAATAATAAAATAATATTATTTTTGTTATTCTTTTAATTGTTGAATGTTTAATAGGCTTAAACAGGCTAACAGGTCTAGGCTAAAACTTTTATTTTTTAAATATAGGTCAGGCCAGACTTATAATTTAGGGCCTACACATGCTAACAGGCCAGGCCATACACAATGCTTTTACACAGGTCTGGCCTATTTAAGCCACAGCCTAACCTACCCAGTCCATTTACACCTCTACTAGCAGCATAGCAAGTTTGACATGTGTTAAATACGTAACACGTCAAGCTAGTACATAACATGCTATATAGGATAGCGAATTTGACACGCTGCTGCCACGTGACCATGAATCTGCTGCCACGTGCCCACACTTAACTCGCTAGGTGTTATAACAAGTTAGGTGATGTGGTATTTTGAAAAAAAAAAATCCAACCCATAGCATTCAGGTAATTTTTTGTGAATAGTATACTAGTTTGGTCGTTGTACATTGAGTGTAGTATCCAAATTGTACATTGTTATTATTACAAAAAAAAAAAAAAAAAATTGTACATTGTTACTTCAATATTAATGAATGGAACGTAAATAAGGATAGGACTTAAAAAAATAACAAATATTTAATACTATATATACATGGACAGGATTGACTTGCATTACTTTCAATAATAGCGGTTAACTTGTTTGTACTGAATTCTTTACATATCTAATCAATTAAAGTAATTGAATATAAATAATAGGACTAAGGGTTAAAATTTAGAGTTTAACTTATATTAATTTTAAAAAAAAATCCTAATATATTAGGCACGATTATTATTATTATTTTGATAAATCACAAATATCCCTTCACAGAAAACAATAAGCACGATTATTTTATAGTAGTATAAATTACAATATCAATTTAAATTGGCCATTAATCTCACTTATACCTAATGATTTTATTAATTATCTGAGTCATTGATTGAATACAAATGAATTGATCACCAAAAATGAATGTAAACCTTCTTTTTGTTACACCGATATAAAAATACATTTACCCTATTCTTAAAAAGATTCACCTACATATACAAACTCGATGAATTAGTATCAAACTTAAAAAAATAACGTCAACATAATAAAGTTACAAGGTAAGAATTTGCGCAGTGAATTTTTTTATTAAAAGGAAATAGAGAAAGACTGAAAGAACGATGAGGGAAAATAAGATTATATAAACCCTCATTTATTAATTCTTAAACATTTCGAAATTCATCCAATTTAAAGAACTCTGAAATATTTCAAACTTCTAAACAAGTAAGAATTTTTATTATATAACCTCGCATACTCTTTCCTTTCCCATTCATTTTCTTTAAATTCCTCCCCCTCCTAACTCAGAAGCATACCCTAATGATATCTAGCTATAACATCCATAACATAACAAAGACCACTTTATGCTTTGATGGTTTCAAGAAAATCACAAGCATAAAAGCAATATCAAAAACCGGTTTGCGAAATAGACAAACTCATGAACAAAATAAGGTACAAAACAAGACTACCCGTGCCCAAACAACAAAAACGTCTGTTGAAGGTCCAATGAGAGACCTAACTGCAGAAAACCGGATTATACCAAACAGCCATAGTTCATACCAAATGCGATGCTGCGAATGATAATTTCATTATCATCAAATGCTTCATTCAAAAAACATCCTTGAAAGCAAGGAGTGACCGGCTACAAACAAATGCTCTATTGTTCAGCAGAGGCATATTTCACATGAAGGTTACAACTAATTCTCAGAATTAAGCTTCAGCTCCTGTTTCCTTAATTTGGATTGATGTCTTTGATAAGCTTGCTTCTAATTCATTCAACTCATCCATGTCCAATTCATCATCATCATCGTCATCAACGTCATCAGGAACTTCAGCATCAACACCAGCTGTTGCTGAGGAGCTGGGACCATCTTCAGCAGCATTTCCATTCGCCTGAAATTGGATTGAACATTAGCAATATGAAATATATGTCGGTAAATGTGAAAAATGATACCAAATTAAAAAACTTAAGAGCACATATCTCAACTGCACATCAAATAAAACAAGGAGAATGAGATCAGAGAGCTAGCCCTTGCCCCTAGAAACATATCATAATACTGTCCTTCTAATGGTGAATAAAGAAAACTTCAACAAGGCTATAATTCTTTATTAATGGCAGAGCTCCATGAACAAAGGAAAACACAAGCATATGAAGAACTTGACTTGATCAGAGTATTAGTCTAAAGCCAACCACATCAGCAAACCAGAGGCAAGCACTAACAAAGTCACCATTTTTTATTCAAGAACCTCTATTGCTAGAAGGTTATGGGTTCGACTTCTGAAAACAACATCTTTGCAAACATATAAGGGTAAAGCTGCATGCGTACAAGAATTTCTCTCAACCTAATCCTCATTAGTTGAGATTTAATGGGGAGTTGTTTTTTAATCTCCATTGCTTTTTAGTTTTTTGAACTCGTTACAGATACATTATATCCCCATTTCAATGTGCTTGGAAATAAGCACAAGTTGTGTACTTAAAGGGCACATTGGTGCAATAAAGCTCGCTATGTGCAGGGTATAAGAAAGGGTCAAATCCATGTATGTGTGTATTGTGTATTGTGTATTGTTGGCAGCTTTACTTTGCATTAACAAGAGGCTAATTACATAAATCGAACCCGTGACCTACCTCCAAATCACATGGCGACAACACCATCAGTTGTACCAAGGCTCCCATTTACAAGTTGTGTACTTAATACAAATTTTTTTAAGTATTCCTGGATAATTTGGCAATACACATTCTAACTACCTTACAGACCAAGTGTGCTTCTTTCAAGAAAATAATGGACAATTATACAAAAAAAAAAAAACTGAGAAGACAACTTGCTACAAGGTGTCTGCTAAAGAAGTATAGTTAGAGCTCAGAGATGACGCATTGCATTACAGCTCCATTGTCATATGCCTGAATTCCTAAGCAAAATTTATAATTCAAGGCATGATGTAGAGCAGAACCCATTCCTAAAAGCCAACCTGAAAAGAGGGAAGAGCCTCCGCCTTAAACGGGGGTTTTGCGTCCACATCCATTTGATATGGGACTCATGCACAATGTTGTATTAAAGACCAACTTGACACTAATTAAAAGATTATCAAATTTCCCAAGGGACAGCCCAAAGATTAAAATAGAATACTTCAGCATAGAGGTCTTAACTTAAATCCCAGTTGGTATTGAGTGGGATAGGGTATATGGAAGGGGAGGATGGGTTATATAATGTAACAGGTTTTCGAATCAACACATAGTGGACTAGTGATCTCAATAAGAACTGAATAGTGTGTGCTAAGCAGTATTTTCAAATCCTGGGCTAACATCAAGAACTGAGTTTGTATGGTCATTGGCCACAATTTTAGGTTGAAGAAGCTTTGTGAACAATTTGGTGGCAGACAACATTTACATCTTAGTTTGGAGATTGTTCTTTTCAGTAGTATTAAGCAAGATGAGTATGTTGAGAAAATTTTCAACCTAAATGATTAAGATAATAGGTGAAAGTCATTAATGAAAATTGTGTCCTCCTCGGCAATGCCTTGTGCATTTTTGACACTACTTAAAAGATTATCAAATTTCCCAAGGGGAAAACCCAATGAATTCAATTCTTCAACTTAGAGGTCTTAACTTAAATCCCAATTGGTATTGAGTGTGATGGGGTATATGGAAGGGGAGGATGAGCTACACCCTGACATGTAACCCATGTTCCAATGGATCCAAAAGCAAAGTTTAACAATACACAAGTGTGCAAAACTTCAAAAACATAATTAGTTTATTTACAATGTTATAATAGAAAAAGGGTACATATACTGGTTTTAAATTACAGTTGTAGTCGCAATTGCTTTGCAGATACTGCAATTACAGTCATGCTGACTACAGCAAAGCAGTTGCATTGCAGCCAATTTGGCCACAAAAATTTTTCAAGTTTAAAGCTGTGAAATTTTTTACGTTTTTACTTTTTTGAACAAAAGTCACAACATTCCAACAGCTGTGGTGGTGATGCAGCATTATTATTTTTTTGTGAATGAAAATCATGCAGCATCATTCATCTCAGATTTTCATTCACCAGGTTGCTTCTCAGGCTTTCAGCTACATCCATAAAAAAGGCAATCAAAATATGCAGAGACAGACATGAAGAAAAAACTTACCCTCTGTTCAGTATCATCAGATTCCGTTTCTCTCTGGTACTTGTCATATGCTTCAGCATCATCCACAAACCAGCTAGCATCTGACAAGAATAGCTCCCGACCACTGCATTGTAGGAGGAAATAATATAACATGATTAGCAACAACAAAAAAAACAAGTAAAGATCATCAGCCTTCGTATCAACCTGTAAATTCCTTTTTTCGAAACATGTTCAACAACATAAAGTTCCTTCCCTGATTCACATTTGTTTCTTGAGTAATTTTGGGGGAGGGGGTGTACACACATTTGCAAGTGAACAAAAGGCGAAAGATAGTGGATGTACCTCATGCGGTCATTCTTAGCCCTCTCTGCCTGTTGTGCAGCCAAATTGGCATCTCTCTCTTCTATCTTCTTATTCTTCCATTGAAAGAATAACTCAGGAGTCATAGAAGTTGTAGTTGTCACTTTGGCACGCTAAACCATGTTAAATATTCTGTTAGATAACCTGATACAATATTAAATAATATAGCTTATTATAAGAAAAAATAACTGACCTGATTTTCAATCTCCTCTTCAATTGATATTTTTTCAGTTTCTTCCTCTAACAAAGCCTTCATTTGAGATTTCAAAACATATCCAGGTGGAAGTGCATGTCTATAGTGGCAATTCTTACCAGCGTTGGGGCAGACCCAAAACCAACCATATTGCTTCTTCTCCACCGCTTCCAAAAAGAATTTACAGACCTGAACAGAGTACATAAACAACAGACACTGGTCATTTCGAGTTGCATTAGCCAAATCATACTTATGATTCCAAAATAATGCAATATCATCAAAAATCCGAAAGAAGCCCTGTAATGAACCAAAACCATAGAGAACCATGAAAAAAGAACATGCAAAATATCAAAAGTAAACCAATGTAACAGTGGCATTTCCAAAAATCTAATAAAACGTACAATGTCAGTTGGTTTGTTCTGATTATACTCGGTTTTCTTTGACTCCACCACCTTCTCCAAGGTCTCTTGATCCCAATCCTCCATTGTTTCTGACAACATAAGATCCAAACCAAAAAGTTAGGAAAAAGTGAAAGTCCCCAAAACCAAAACAACATTTGACAAAGATTATCATCATTGAACTTTTTATGCAATACCCTCGTCTCGCTTATCACTGTAAATGTCAATCTTTTCCCCTTTCCTCTGAACATTCAAATCATGTGAGAACTTGCATTTGAAGCCCTTTGCACACTGCCCAGCTTTAAAAAACTCACACAATATGGACTTAGGATCAACACCTGACCAAATTCATATACATATTAGTTTCTAACAAAACTGAATAAACCCATTGGGGAAAGAAAAAAAAAAAGGAAAACTTTTATGATTACCAACTGGCACTTTAGGCTGACTAACAGCAACTTTGAACAAATCATTTAGCTCCTTCTCCTTGGCCTTCTCTTCCTCCTTCTTTTTCTGTTATCATCATTACACAATACAGTTAAAAACAAATGCAAATTTCAATGGATTTACGACTATAAATAATGAATTTTATAATTAACAAAAAAAAAAAAAACATTAGAGGGGAAAATACCTTGGCATCGACTTTGGAAGGATCGGGCTTGGGCTGCACGTTTTGCTTGAGGCTCTGGACATATTTCTGGACATTTTTGCTCTTGTTTTTGTTCTTGAGACCGAAGGTTTTGTCCTCTACAAGCTTCTGCTTCTTAGCTACATCAGCTTTTGATTGCTGCTTGGGCGGCATCGCTTATCGGCATCAAAAATTAATATGTATGTGTATAGATTCAATATAATTCGGAAATAATCAAATTAGGGTTTGAGGTTAAGGTTCTATGTTCGTGTCGTGTAGGACGATGTGTCTGCCGGGAAGAGGATGTCTGGTTAGTTTAGGGTTTGGAGTTTGAACCGGAAATGGGGTCGAGATTAAAGATGGCGACCAAATATTGGACTGGAATTCCCGATCTACCCCTAGTCCCACACGTGTCAAGTCAGTACAAAGTTACGTATAGAAAATAAGCTGAGCGCCTGAGCCCAAAACTGTAGCTAGATATAAATACTTTTACTATGATTTGGCCCATTCACATCAGAGATGTTGGTTCAAAATCTAATTTAAATTTTTTTCTTTATAAAATATTAACTAAAAATATATTTTTTAATTAAATGATGAATTAATGAATGGACTAGTTATTTAATTTATTCGACATTAAATTAATTTTTAATTCCTAAAATTGCCTTAAAAATTGATTTAATTGATTTATGGTTTGGCTCTTATGTTGATTCCTAGATTGATTTAATTTTAGGACGGGCTAAGAAAAAAATTATTTTATTTTATTTTAAATAAAAAAGCCATGCATGGGCAACTGGGTGACTAAACTCACATGGGTTGGAATGGGCCAACCAGTCTAAAAATGACCTCATCCAAATGGATTTTGTTAGCCGGTTTTAAAAGCTCGAGTTGCTATTAAGGTTAGTAATTAGCCGACTTAACTCATGAGGTTGCTTGCAAATTAATTAATTAATACCTCAATGACTCAAAAAAGTTGTGGCTGCTGTATGATTTGAACTGGATCCGTGAAAGCCTATATTATCATAGTATATAGGGTGAACGAACAGGAGTATGAACTTCGTGGAAAAATGTAGGTAGTCATTTTATTTGCTTCAATTATGGGAGAGTTGGTCATGATAAAGATAAATGTCTAGAGAAGAGTTACGAAGAGTTGGTCGATGAGAAAGATGCCAAAGAAAAGGGGTGGGGTTCAGAGTGGGGTGCATGAGGACAACAGTAATTCTGCCCATGCATGGATGACAGTGCAAAGCAACAAACATCGTACAAGACCAATCCTCAATCAGACACAAAGGACAAGTATTGTGCAATGAAAAATGTAAAGTTAACTACTGTTATTCATTATCAGAAGCGTGCATATGCCATGATACTGAGTTCGAGTATTTTGCGATGAAAAATGTATGTTTCATGAGCAATTTGCACGGCATAAAACGGTAAAATACAAGTTACATAAAAAATCTCCACACGACCAGATAAACTTCCAGAGAAGATAAAAGGGCAGAACACATGATATATGCATACTTCTTGGTTGAAAAAGCTATATTTTTACAGTGCTTCTTAACTATACAACAACCAGGATAAAGAAGAATAGACATCTATTGAATGCGGGTACACACCAGTGGAACCATTGCTTAGAAGGAAAATCATGAACGTAGCAGTTTGCTTTAAAATAGAATTCACTAAAAATGAAATGGAAATACTATCTTGGCTCCAAATGGAAATAGGAGCAGTTCTGTGCACCAGAAGCATAACAAAATTTCAAAGATTTTTAGCAACTGTGCTCTGAACTGAGAGAACACCACCATAAGACCACTGGTATGAACATCTATACATCTATATCTTGCAAAGTGTTGTAAAATGTTTTGAGATTTGCATCAGACTATCAAATAGCCAGCAAACATCGAGCTCTATATCACCGTCCCCTCTTGGTTTTAGGAGGAGTACCAGGGAGGAGGCAAGCTGCCTGTTTATTGGGGTCATATCTTTGTGAAGCAAGGTAACTCAAAGCTGTGACAACATCAGCTATAACTGGACGCATATTGGCCTGCTCCTGAACACACATTGCTGCAACAGCAAGGGCCTGGTATAACCCTCTTGGAGGATATTGACCTTGGAGCATTGGATCAGCCATTCGTGAAAAAAAAAAAATTCGATCTTTAAACAAGAGTCTAGTATGCAATTAAGTGAGAGTAATCTGTCTAAAGCTTCAACTCAAATTTTAATCAAATTACTTAAATAAAGAGCAAGGACCAAGTCACAATATCACAAGGGAATATCCAAAAGTCAGTCAAAGAGTGTATGGGATACGCAAAACTTTGACCACTAGCTTCACTGCTTCAACATCACAATAAAAGGAATTTCTTTATCCGAGAATAATTTATTGAGCAGGAAAGAAAATAAAGAGTAGGATCAGAAAGCCTTCCAAAAGAAAGGCAAATTAGAAGGAAAAAAAATAGAACTCAGAAGAAAATATCATCTGAAAGGAGAATAACAATGAAAAAAAATTTCTTCCAAAATACTGTACATCTTTAATTACATACCATGTTTTGTTACTTTTAACGAAGATGTGACCGAGAACCATAAAGTATTTAAATGGAATGATTTCTTACCACAAATTCTCAAGCTTAAGTATAATTGTGCAGGTAAAAATTCCCAACCAAGGTTAATTCATATGGAAATACTTACCTCCCCTTATTGAATCCACGCTGACTATTTTTTAACCATTAATAAGCGAATGAAACTATCCAAAATGTTTTCTTGACAATTCATTATTCTGCTCTCCTGCTTTAAATCATCAGCTATACCTGTGAGATGAAATAACAGTATGAGTGTCTTACCAATGCAACAATATCCTGCTCTCCTGCAGATTTTGAATTGCTTTTCTTTTTGTAATTATTCCCATAATAACTACACCAAAGCTATGAACATCTGATTTCAGAGTCAGTTGCCCTGTCATTGCATACAATGGAGCACAATATCCATAGGTGCTCATTACCCTTGTTGATACATGGGTTTTACCCCAGTGGGCCAAGTTTAGCCAAACTAATATCAGATAACTTTGAATGATAATCTTCACCAAGAAAAATGTTGGACCACTTAACAGGAAGGTTAGCTTTTCAGTATCTTTTTCCAAGTTGCACTAGCACTTACTGGAAACAATTGCTATGGACCTATAGAGCTTTCAGTTCAGAATTATGAACAAACATCAAGAGAAACTCAAGCAATTCAAAAGCACTAAAGTTTTTGAATTTGGTAAAGTTGGCCCTACGTTTACTGATGCAAGCATAAGAAGAAAACAATAAGACAGAACATCATAAACAAAGTCTGAGAAAACGTAGACCATTAACATAATATTTGAACGAAAGTTATTGAACAATTTTGCAAGGAAGGATAATTAGAAATTCATCCACATTCCACTGAAAAGTGGTGCTACAGAGCAGTTGGGACAAACAGTGATATAACCATTAACCAGTATCTTAATTCTCAGACATTATCACATCACTCAGAGTCACAGCCAATCCTTCTGCTGCAATTTCAAGGGCAAATAAACTTCAGAGAGATACTGAAAACCAAAGGTACTCAAAGCCTGTATTTCAGCCTTCTGCTTAGTTTTGACCATCAAGGTCAATTCCTCAACCCAACCAGGATTCTTCTTCACAAAATCCTCCTCCAACAAGTCCTTCCCAGTCTTAATATCCTGTTCTGTCATAGGCAACCTACACTGCTCAGGTATCTTGTACTTATCCAAATCACTAGGCCTAACCCCAAGCCACTTAATATCAGGTGTAGTCAAGTTGGCACTATCATAAGACATGTTCTTAGACCCACATCCATAAACCGATAGAATCTTCAACCCATAAGGATCACTGTCCACAAGAGCCAACACAGGCAGCTTCAACTCCATCTTCATCTTCTTCAAGAACAACCTGGTGGCAACATCAGGCTGCCCCTTCGCCGTCACGATTATACACGGAAACCGGTTGTAGAACCTATCTTCAGCCAATCTCATATAAGCAGCATCCTTCTCCACCAAGAGAATGAACAGAGCATCACTCTGCATATCCCCAACTCGATCAATATTCGGCGGAATAGCTTTTCCACCCATTCCCATCTTCGTGCAATCAATCATATCCCCATTGTCACTGAAAATCAACCTTCCCACTACAACCCCTTTCTCCGCTGCAACCACGTTGAGGCTCGATCGAGTGCACCCCAGCATACACGAAACGTCGTCGAGAACGGCGTCGGATTGGATCTATTAATTCACATTTCATTTAATTGTTTGGTTTCAATTAATTAATTAATTAAATTAAATTAGAAGGGAAAGCGAAATACCTGATCCTGGAAGAGTTTGACATCGGTGTAGAAGAGGTCACGCTTGGTGACGTGGATGCTTTTGAGGCAGAGCTGGTGAATGAGGTGGAGAATGCGGGCGGTGATAGCGACTTTGCGGACGGAGGACATGTTGGCGAAGGGGCGGAGGGAGGATTTATCTTTGAGGACGATGCGGTCGAGTTCGGGGACGTAGAGTTGGTTGGCGGCGGAGCGGGAGGGGACGTCGAAGGAGAAGCCGTGGCCGGAGAGGATGGAGTGTGCGACCTTGAGGATGAGAGATTCGATGTTGGATTCGACGGAGGAGAGGGAGAGGTCGGCGACCTCGCGGCAAGGGAAGGGTAGGGTTAGGTCTTGGAGGGTTAGGGTTTTAGTGGAGGACGAAGAAGAACATGAAGCTGCTAAGTCCTTCAGGGTTTGCAGAATCATTGAATCTGGCTTCAGCTTGTTCTTGAAGGGTAACTCCTCGCCGGTTGGGTTCGTTCGCCGCCGTTTCTTGTTGTCCGCCATGGACGCCGAATTTGTGTTGTGAAGGCGGGAAATGGGGTTAAGGAGCGTTGTTTCCCTGTTTCTGTGTTTCTGTCTAATTCCTTTTTTTTATAATTAATAAATGGGAAAAATAGTTAAATATTTTCAATTAAGTTACAAAATAAACATTCTTTAGTAAAACATGTTAAAGCCATAGCGCTTGAGAACAAACTGACAAAATTAATTAACTTTTCTAAATATGTTAACTTAAGTCATATAAAAATTAAATTTACTATTAGGCTAACAAAATTTATATTATCTAATAATGTATTGAGAGTGATAGAACTCATCTCTACGTATATGTTCCTCCATCGTCTACTTCTGGTGAGCAATGCGAGACTTCATATCACCAAAATACAAATGATCATTTGAAACCAAAGGAACTAGACCTTGACAACATGGTGAGTTGTGATGAAGATACCATAAATTCCTGTAACACGAAGTTGATATCTCTAATACAATGAAAATGGAAATATATGATAGTTCTCATTAAACACTCCATGCAAATGATTTACAAGGTGAACAGGTGACCTGTAACCCTGTAACTTCTGAATAAATCTTTAGTGTTACTGCTGCACCAAGATTCAGTGCATCTCACTAATGAGAATATTACACATCATAGGAGAGAGAAAAAATTTGACAGAGAAAAAAATACTTTAGCTAACATGTAATATTTCGATTGGTGAGATGTACTGAATCTTTGGTGCAACAGTAGCACCAAAGATTTATTCGTAACTTCTAATGTTTCTTTATGACTTTATTTACTTGGAACTGTTGTGGAGCAGCAAGATTACAGTTCAGAGGTATTTTTAGCAATTATGTTAGGAAATATAAAGTCCAAATTGCAACTATTCTTGAACCATGTACCAGTGATAAAAAAGGCCATGCAATTATTTCCAAACTCGATTTTTCAGACCAAATTATTGAAGAGGCAAATGGATTTTCTGGTGGAATATGGATATTATGGAATAATGCTAATGTCGATGTTACTTTGCTGGAACAAAATTCCCAGTTCATCCATTGTTCCATCAAATTTCTAGACACTTCAATCTTCCTTTGTGTTGGAAATCGACAATCACACAAATCGCAAACGAAAAAGAGAAGAGAAAGAGAGAATAGACACAAAGATTTATCCTGCTTCACCCAATTTAGGCTACTTCCAGCTTGTCTGTACTATATTCACATCACCGCTACTCGTTACAAGTCACTCGATTTACAAGAAAAATATAAATAGGATTAGAAAACCCTAACAGCAGCTATTTATGGGACCCCAGTTGCCTTTCTGCTGACCCCGATAACTAGGGCTCTCATCAGCATGCAAAGTATGAGTCATACCCAATATTCCCCCACTTGGTGAATGCTTCGTGTAATACCCCGTGTATACCCGGTTTGTTAACATGTCATTGTATTAAGTCACGCTTAATTAAAAATGCGGAATAAATTTTTACTTTTCATTATGACGTCATTATCATTAACCAAGTTGATTATTAAATCCTTTTACAAAATATTGCCTGTATGTAATTGCAAATAGACAGCTAACTGAAATACCTCAATATATAAATAAGTGAGTATCTAAGTGACGGAAATACAACACGTAGACCGGACATAATCCTGATACAATATACAACTCGAATCTAAAAGCATAAAGTCAAGTCAATGTGGCATGGACAATCCTCATGCTCACCAAATAAGGCAACAATGCCCAACAAGTCTCAAATCCAAAAACATGATAATAAATACAAGACAGGTCAGCATCCAAGCATATCATATCATCATAAAAGCAGAAATATCAGCTAAGCTTCGGCCTCCTGCCGCTAGAGGTCTCACCCCCGCATTACCTGAACCTGAAAATGGTGTCCCAAACGTGGGGTGAGATCTCTAAACAGAAATCTCAGTAAGACAAGGGGTCCTCAAGTATTTCTCCACCCCAAGCTCACTTACATGTGCACTATAATTTCTAAAAACAGTTTAACAATATAAGTTCCAAAATCAGTGCAATGCAGTAGATAATCATGTCATGTGTGTCAACTATTCTACTGGCCAGAGAAGCGCAGGATGTACGTACGTCTACAACCCATAATAGTACACACCAATGTCGTACCTGCCCACAGGATCATGATCCCGTCTAGGCGAAGATCACATACATATCATAGGGCATTTGCACTTAACAGCTCAAAAGCATTTCAATAAATCAATACATAAAAACACATTATACATATAAACCATTCCCCCATGGGGTATGGTGGAACCAACAATGGCTAAACCGATGACACGAAAGCTTACCTTATCCGCAACATGCTCCAATGAACTCTCAGTATCCAAAGGACCACAATCATAGGCCCTCACAAAATCACAACCTATTTCAAGATATAAAGACAATTAATAAATATGCTCATTTACGACATTCTTCTATATATTATCTTTTACGTAGTCATTCTTTACGTAGTGACACCAACTCAAGGTGGGACAAACTAAGTCAAATCTCTAAGGTCCTTTAACCTTAGAACATCACTTACAAGTACCATAGAGTCTATAATTCATTTCCTTGAAGAACATTCCAAAGAATTCAACTCTATTTAAGAATACGACAACAAACTTCTCCTGCCATTTTTAAAATTGCAGTTGCAACTCCTTACCAAAAATTATGAGATTTTAGTATGTTAAACTAGACATCACAAGCTTTTCGACGACATATTTTATGTCTCAATCGGAGTTGTATAACTACAGTTATGATTTTCGCAAAGTGACTGCTGCAAACTGAATTTCCAACAACCAAAATGCGACTTCAAACTAACACTGAGATCAAACAACTTATCCAATGGCTACTAAATTTTACAGAGTTGTATCACTAGGTGTTAGCTACATATAGGTCCAAACGACACTTGATTTGGAGCTCTGTAGCTCAAGATATCAAATTTTTACCGAAACAGGTTCATTGCTGTCTCAATATCCGGATATGCCATATCCGGATATCATATCCGGATATTTCGCGAAAGAGGCCAAAAACAGCAGCCTAGCACGAAATTATCCTTTAAAAATTCCATCTTTCACCTAGATACATCTATCCCATCGACTTAGCATGTATTTTAACACTTAGGTCATCAACCAACGTTCAAATTATCAAAACTCATAGTTTTACATCTTCAGATCATGTTATATTCATGAAAACACAAAGGAAGGTGTTGAGGTATATATCCAAGAGCTTCAAGAAAGCAAAAGGAAGGGACTTCATGGTCTGCAACCCACTCCCCACTGCTGCCAAGGTAAGAGCACGAAAATGGTTCTTCAAAGTTGGTTCTTTCTTGCCAAACAACTAGTCTACAATGGCTTGGGGTGATTCAAGCTCTCCCAAATGGAGATGGTGTTTAAACACACATGGGCAGAATATTTGTGGCTCCAAAATGAGGTTTTTTCCTACCAAAGTGTTTGCTTTCAAGGTTCCCTAGTGATTAGATGGAATGGAGAAGGTAAAAGGTGAAAGCTTTGGTCATTTCCATGGAGAGAAGAGTGATTTCTTGGAGAGGAGAAGGGTGGAAATGTGGCTGAACCAAGCTTCAGAAAACTCTCGTATGAAAGATGATAATCTGACCTAGGTCTTTGTGCCAATCGCTATTTATAGTCTCATTAAATTTAATCCCACTGTATTAGCACTAATAGTTACGCTTATCATTTTAATCTCAAACTTGAGAATCTTAACCTAGCCATTTTTCTAGAATTTGTCATATTTTTATTTTATTTTTCGCAGCACTTTGCCGGTACGCGCTTTTACGTAACCAGTATCAGTTCTGACACCAAAACTCATTATTTTGACTTGAAACTTGACATACTAGTCCTATGTATTATTATTCTAGGAATATTCTCATACTTATTATAATTTTTCGAGATACTTCATCTTATACCGAGAGGCAGAACCGGTATCTGCACTTTTCGTCAGAAAAGCGACTTTCAGCATTATTAATCACTAATCATAATTATTTAAGCCTTCTCATAATAATTAGGGTTAATTATGAAATTATTTCCTAATTTCACATTTAATTAATTTAATTTTCTAATTTAACAGTGCGGGTTCTTACACTTCGCATGTTTCTTCAATGCCAATGCGTACACCATTCAAACTTCTCTGAAGTCACTGCCTTTGTTAGAAAATCAGCATTGTTGACCTTTGTGTCAACCTTCTCCAGCAATACAACCTTGTCTTCAATCTTTTCTCTGATGAAGTGATATTGTGTGTTGATATGCTTGGTCCTCGCATGGAAACCTGGGTTCTTAGCCAAGAAAATGACGCTCTGACTATCACACCCAACGATCATCTCTCCTTGTGCAAAGTCAAGCTCTTTGCACAATCTCCGTAACCAAATAGCTTCCTTAACAGCATATGTCAAGGCCATGTACTCAGCCCTCTGTAGTAGATAAAGCAACAGTGCTCTGCCTCTTACTTATCCAATTGATAGCTCCTCCGAATGATGAAACAACATATCCACTTGTAGACCTTCTACTATCAATGTCACCTCTCCAATCAGCATCCACAAAGCATCTCAGCTCTAATAATGTATGTCCCCTTGAGCCCTTTACGCCTTCATAGCATAACCCAAGGTCAGACCTACCACGAAGATAGCAGAACACACGCTTCACAGCCGTCCAGCTCCTTTCCTGGCTTGGACATATACCTTCTCAATACTCCCACTGCTTGAGCAATATCAGGTCGAGTACAAATTATGGCATACATCAGACTCCCAACTGCACTAGCATAAGGAACTGACGCCATCTCATCTTTTTCTTCTTCAGTCTTGGGACACTGGTAAGCCGATAACTTATAACCAGTAGACATGGGAGTCAACACAGGCTTGCAGTCAGTCATCTTAAATTTCTTCAGAACATTCTCTTTATACTTTCGCTGACTTAACCATAATCTTCCTTTGTCACGCTCCCTCTTAATCTGCATACCCAAGATCAGATTTGTAGTGCCTAGATCTTTCATTTCAAACTATTTTGCTAGCAGTCCTTTAACAGTGTTGATCATCTTCAAAATGTTTCCAACGAGTAACATGTCGTCAACATACAAAGTTAGAATAACAAAGTCACCTTCTAACATTTTCACATAAACACAGTGATCAGCATCACAGCGGTCAAAGCCAAGCTTCATCGCATAAGTGTCGAACTTCATGTACCACATCCTAGGGGACTGCTTCAGGCCATACAGAGATTTATTCAGCTTGCAGACTAGCTCTTCTTTGCCTCTTGCTATGAACCCCTCTGGTTGCTTCATGAAAATAACCTCCTCCAAATCACAATGAAGAAAAGTCGTCTTCATATCCAGCTGCTCCACCTCTAAGTCATATGCAGCTGCTACAGACAAAACCAGCCTTATGGAATTTAACTTGGCAACAGGTGAAAACACCTCACCATAAGCATCCCCTTCTGCATGTGAATATCCCATTGCAACCAATCGAACCTTGTAGCGCTCAATCTCCCCATTGGCACCAACCTTCTTCTTGAACACCCACTTGCAACCAATTGCTTTTCGGTCTGCAGGTAGATTCACTAAACTCCAAGTTTGATTTTTCATCAGAGACTTCATCTCTTCTTTCATAGCTTCCTTCCACTGTTTGGCATCCTCCGAGCTCCTAGCTTGTCTTACAGTGCTCGGATCATCACTTGTAATACTAAATGCACAAACATCATCACTAGTACACATGATATAATTTTCAGGTGTATACCTTTTAGATGGTCTTCTTTCCTTCGTGGATCTCCTCAGCACTGGTGCTTCAACCTCAGCCTCGGTTTCAGAAAATTCATCCTCTACCTCGTTATATTTAGCAGCTTCAGAATTCAAATTTTCAAATTCAACTTGTGAGTTTACTATATCCTCTTTCAAACCCACATCCAACTCCACTATCTGTGAATTTTTAGGAGCTTCAGGAAAAATTTGATTCAACTTACATTCCCTGAATATAACATCTCTGTTGTAAGTTACACTTCTAGTATCTGGATTCCACAACTTTTAACCTTTGACGCCATCCTTGTACCAATAAAGATACATTTTTCAGATTTACTGTCAAGCTTGCTTCTTTTCTCCTTGGGTACGTGCATATATGTTTCACAGCCAAACACTCTGACATGAGATACGTCTGGCCTTTTTCCAAACAGTGCTTCATATAGAGTCTTCTCCTTCAAGGCCGATGTAGGAGATCTGTTCTTCATATAACAAGCAGTAGCCACTGTCTCTGCCCAAAACTCAGCTGCCAAGCCTGCACCGCTCAGCATACTCCGTGATTTCTCTATGAGAGATCGATTCAACCTCTCTGCCACCTCATTCTGTTGAGATGAGTAGGGCGTAGTCTTCTGCCTTGCAATTCCATTACTCACACAAAACTGGTCAAATTTTGTTGAACAGAACTCCCCTCCATTGTCAGTTCTCAGTACCTTGATTTTTCGATCAAACTGATTTTCCACCAAAGCCTTAAACTCGCAGAACTTATTGAACACTTCATCCTTCCTGCGCAAGAAATATAACCACACATATCTTGAAAAATCATCAGTAAAAGAAACATAATACCTTGATTTTTCATGTGATGCTACAGGTGTGGGGCCAAACACATCGCTGTGTATCAGGTCCAGAATCCCCTCAGCTCTTCCTCCTATGGAATCAAAAGATACCCGATTTTTGCTTCCCTTGCAGGCAATGCTCGCAAAATCCAAACCCCATAGAGCAGCTCAAAATTCCATCCACCAGCTTCTTTGATGTTAGAGTCTCCAAACATTTTCCTTCAATATGCCCCAGCCTCTTATTCCATAACATAACAATGTCCTCCTCTGCCTGTTCTAAAACATAGCTTTCATCACTGAATATTGTGCTACCCAACAATTTCCATATTTTACCATGGCGCTCTCCCCTTGCAATAACCAAAGCTCCTCGAGTCAGCTTGCAAGAATACTTGTCACTGTTGAAATTAATACCAGCATCTGCCATACTACCAACGGAGATCAGATTTCTGGTAAGCCCCAGAATATGCATCACGCCCGAAAGATTCTTGATTGTCCCGTCACTCATCTTCAACTTTACCTTTCCACGACCCACAATAGCATGAGTCGTGTTATCTCTCATTCTAACTGTACCGCCAGAATATGATTCATGGGTGTAGAACCACTCCATATGAGGTGTCATATGAAACGATGCTCCAGTGTCAATAATTTAGTCATTGCAATCATTATGACTGTCAAACGCCATTTACAGGTCCCCTGTACTATCATCATCATCCTTCTTTGTGCCCGAAGCAGAAAGTTGTGAATCATCCCGCTTCTCAGGACTTACGTTTTTGCTTCTGCAATTTCTTCTAAAATGTCCAACCTGTTTGCACCTCCAGCACCTTATTTCAAATTTATCAGATTTATCACGGGACTTTGACTGTTCCCTCAATCTACCTCTGTTATCAGACTTTGATTTCTCACCACTCCTTCCTCTAACAAACAGAGATTTGTTGGTACCTTCAGAACCTACACTTCTCATCTCCTCAGACAATAAGGAAGCAACAATCGTCTCGAACAACAATTTATTAACATCAGTACCAATTGACACAATGATGTGCTCCTAAGAGTTGGGCAGTGAACACAACAAGGTGCAAGCTTTGTCTTCCTCATCAAAGTTAATGTCTATAGAAGAAAGTTGCACAAAAATAGTATTAAATTCATTTAAATGAGCAGAGAAAGAATCACATTTGCTCATCCGCAGATTATACAGCCTCCTTCGCAGGAATAACTTGTTCACGAGTGACTTGCTCTAATAGAGACCTCCTAGCTTCGTCCAGAGATCCTTCGCGGTCTTCACAGAAGTTACGTTCACCAGAACATTATATGCCAGGCATAACCAGATCAGGCTTCGCGCCTTTCGATCGTCTCTGGTCCACGCCTTCAACTCCTTCGACTAGCCTTCACCTGACGTCACAACACCGGCAGGTTTCGTTGGTACCGATGGCTTCTTATCTTCAATCACGTACCACACCTCCCTGTCAACGAGAAAACCCTTCATCTTCAGCTTCCATAACTCGAACCCTTTTGCTCCGAACTTTTCAACCTCGATCCGTGATTGGCCAATCGACATCCTCTCCAGATCAATTTCGCAGTTTTCTTTATGCCAAGAAAAAATCCCAAATCGCGAAACCTCAATCTGTCACAGGAACCCTTGTCGCAAAACCAAAGCTCTTGATACCAAATGTTAGAAATCGACAATCACACAAATAGCAAACAAAAAAGAGAAAATAAAAGAGAGGGAGTGATAATAGACACAGATATTTACCCTCGTTCACTCAATTTAGGCTATGTCCAACTTGTCTGTACTATATTCACCTCACCACCACTCGTTACAAGTCACTCGATTTATAAGAAAAATATAAATAGGATTAGAAAACCCTAACAGCAACTATTCATGGGACCCCAATTGCCTTTCTGCTAACCCCAATAACTATGGCCCTCATCAACATGCGAAGTATGAGCCATACCCAACACTTTGTACCTTCGTATATGCATGTCCAAGAGAGGAGAGGAGAAGATCTCAATGGAGAGAATTTAGACGAATTAATACCAGTGTTTCTGATCCATGGCTCATTGTAGGGGACTTTAATGAAATTGACTTCTCTCATGAAAAAAACGGGATCCCCAATTAATCTTAAGCGCCGCCAAGTATTCTCTTCAGTGTTAGATGAATGTCGTATGGTAGACTTAGAAGGAAATAAAGCTAAATTTACTTGGCGTGGACAGAAACTATTACATATGGATCGAATTTATAAAAGACTTGATATGGTTTTTTGTAATTTGGAATGGAGGACTCTATTCGAAGAAGGTTATGTTCAAATACTTCCTCGCCTTCATAGTGATCACAGTTCATTACTTATTCATCTTTGGATTGAATATCATCATTGGCAAGATAGACCATTCCAATTTCACCAAATTTGGCAAGATCATGCAAGATTTCGTCAACTTTTGAAAGACAAGTGGCACCCTAATCTTTCTCTGTTTGAGAACCTGGTCACCTTCATTCCTTGTGTTAAAGATTGGAATAAACATGTTTCGGTAATACTACTAACAAAAAGAATGTTTTAATCAGTCGCATTAATGAAATCCAGCGAGCCATAGTTGAAATCCAAGAGTTCCACTTAGAAGGATTGGAAAGAAAACTCAGAAAACAGTTAGATGAAATTATGGAACAAGAAAAGCAACTTTGGTTTGAAAAATCTAGAGATAAATGGTTAACGGATGGGGATAGAAACACTCGTTACTATCACATTAAGACCCTTATCCGCCGCAATAAAAATAAGATTACAGCATTAAAAAATTCGATGGGTCATTGGTTTAAAGAACTCTCTGGTCTAGAATCGCTTATTTCATATTTTTCATTAATTTATTTACAAAAGAAGATTCTTCAAGGATTTGGCATAATACGAACTATACCTGGCCCATTCTTGATAATGATATGTTTCATCATCAAAATCAGTCTATCACCAATCAAGAAATTCAGAATTCCTTCTTAAACATATGTTGTTCTTGTATGAATTATTGGATCAGCGGAAGCGTTTAGACCATTATGGTTTGGATGTAATGGATCATCATTATTTACAATTACCTCTTGATGGGCAGCAGATCTCGTGCAAAATCTTCCCATGTATGATTCTTTTTCACGAATTGCTCACCTCAACGCCGCAGCACGAACAACCTCCTTGAAGTTGGACAGTGGCGGATCTTCCAGACTATGTCTCAAGGGGAAATAGAAAGTGTGTGGGCACTCTTTCACTTTCGAGGAGATGACCTTACCTCGGCCTCTGCAACTATCAAGTGAAGATCAGAGAGGCTGATGACTATAAGTTTAGAATATATATGGGTTCCAAGAAACTCTAGCCCTAAACAGAATGGGTTTTAGGTTTCTTGGACTCTTTTTACACACTGGGCCCTATTGAGCTTTAGTGAAATAGCAAAACCTCAGCCTCTGCAACTACCAAGTGAAGACCAGAGAGGCTGATGACTATAAGTTTAGAATATATATGGGTTCCAAGAAACTCTAGCCCTAAACATAATGGGTTTTAGGTTTCTTGGACTCTTTTTACACACTAGGCCCTATTGGTCTTTAGTGAAAGAGAAAAACCCAACAGTTCTAAGGCTCCAGGAGAAGATGGATACACAATCGCCTTCTTCCAATGTAATTGGGACATTGTTGGTACTCAAGTTTGCCAAGATATCCTTTCTCATATACAAGACCATTTTTCTATTAACTTTATTAATGGCACACTACTAGTCTTGATATCTAAACTCCAAAAGCTTGATTTTATTTATCAGTACAGACCTATCTCATTACGTAATATGTTATATAAAAACTTAAGGAAAGTCATTATAAATAGGTTAAAGCCTTTAATGGAATGCAGTATCTCCTTTTCAAGTTAATTTTTTTCCTAAAAGACATATTCAAGACAACATCATAGATGCCCAGGAAATAACTCATTCTATTGTTGTGATATTTCGTAATCAATTAAATCACACAAAAACGCAAGTGCACGTATCAACAAGTAATATAGTGGATGTGTTAGTCCAGATATCGTTCCCACAGAGACTATATAATGCTATAGCTTTCGTGAAGCAATCAAGGTAACAAATATGGTTTGTTGAGAAACTAAAGACTAATTTAACACTTTAAAATAAAGCAAAGTAAAATAAGGCTACTGATTTACTTAGCAAAAATTCAGTATCAAAAGAAGTGTTTCAAATGTATCAAGACAGATTGGGATCAATTTCCCCATTATTGTAATGTCACAAGAATGCAGTAACCATGCTACAACAATTAACCAAACAGCAATCAGAACACCAATGCATGCAAGGGCTCTCACCATCAATACATGTATACTAAGTCCCACATCTCTATGGCCAATATAGTTATGAATCATTAAGTGCAAGTTCCATTTGATTTTGTGGTGTGAATGATCTCTCTACCCACAATTAACTAATTAAATTAGTTAAACCACAATGCTTAATAACTTTCTGAGTTCACCTATATCTCTATAGCCCAAACCCTAATTATCTTGCAGCTCTCTCTCGATAAGTCAACAAGAATAAAAATAAGCACTTTATTAAGCAACTGAAAGAAAAATCATGTAACAAAGTTAAAGCAATACTGACTACATTACAATAAGGGTACTCTATCACCCAATCCTAACAATTAGCCCATAATAGGGTGAACAGAAACCACAAGGGAAGAATAAGACTCCATAGACCTAAAGTAAAGAAAACAGGGACGATGTTGTAGCACTGCTATCGCAGCAACCATGAGCTCCACCACCATCAACCTTGCCTCAGCCACCGGAATAGTGCAGCAAGATGCTGGGTTCAATGATCTCTCAATTGAACTTCAGCTTCCTCATTTGATCCGCGAGATTTCTCCCAACGAACCCTCAAATTCCTCCCAAGTGCTTCATCCACTTTCTCTCTCTAAATCTGCCTCCAATTGGGTGTCTCAAAACATATCAGCCGTCCGTTCTTTGTGTAGAGTTTGTTCCTTTATAGCTTTGACATTCTGGACTTCAATCATCTCTTCCAGTCCATGCAAATCATCACTCAAAGCTGCCTTGTGATTGATTGAGATTGGCACTATGTTTTGTTGTCAAGCTGACAGCATGTGCTATGGCATATCTCGCAGGATTCTTTCCATATTTACAATTCAGATTTGAATCCGATCTGTAATCATTGATTTGATGAAGATAATCTTGTGATTTCTTAATGATGTTGAGCGCGTCTTCCAATCAGATCTTTTCGTACACGTACAAAAGCTTCATCAACCAAATTGGTCTTGGACCCATGGTTTGCTGGTGCTGATGTCAACAGTATGTACTGCTGACCTCATCTCCATTGCTACATCACTGTTTCCTGATGCTAAAGCATCGACCTGCAATAAAATAACAAGTGCATTTAAATGTTTCTAAAACCCCAATTTATGCCCAAATTCTCATAATTAACATAATTCTCCATTAAACCATGAAATCACAGAATTCATGCATTAATCATATAAAATCAATAGAATAACATGCAATCATAGTACCCAAAACATCACATTTAAGCCTAGAATAACTCTCTTTTGGAGAGTTATCACACTCCAAACTCAAAACGTTGCTTGTCCTCGAGCAACAAAAACTCTCTTCAGGTAAACATTCATCAATTCTGTATCAAAGACCATTGTTGAGATTCTCCAGATTGCAGCAGCATTGCCAAAGCATTGTGCAGTTGATTGTTGATCTTCAGGCATCATCCTTACTTCAACTTCAGTATTTCTTGTTGGCTTCATCTTCCCAGGGATTCATAGCTTTTGGATGATTCAGTGTGTGTGTGTTAGGAGCTTGCTTCTCAGGTTGATCCATCTTGAAACTTCAAACTAAAAATCATCAGGTCTAGTTGCTTGATTCATGCTCTGTCAGGATTGAATCCACATCCATGTACACAAGATTTGAAGGAACGAGTGTCTACCTTGCATTTTTAACTTTGCCTTCCTATTTTTTTTTAGTGCTTTTGCACTTAGTCTATTTTTAGGGTTTTCCCCTCTTTTCTTTTTCTTTTGACTCTATTTTCTCGAGGAAGAATTCTTTGTGCATTGGCACTTTGTAGCTTGGCTTCTTTCACCCCTATAGCCCTCAAATCTGTTTCATGTGATGGGATTAAAACCTAACAAATTATTGAACCCTAAACCCTCTTCCGCTATTCATTCCTTAATTTCTCTTCCCTTGAATTGATCCTTGTGCTTGAATGGTTCATCCATTGGCCTTTCACCCTGAGTTGGTTCTGCTTTTCAAGTCTGACTTTAGTTTCCATTTAGACTTTGGCTTTAAATCACTGACTTCCATGCTTACACAGTGTTGTAGCAATCTTGCAGGAATGCAGATTATAACAGAATGGGCACAGATACATCATTGCCTGGTTGATGTCGTGCTAAAACCCTTCAGTATTTTTAACTCAGCATCAGTACTGAGTCTTCTCTTTGCTCTTAACTCAGCATTAGTACTGAGTTTGCTCTTTTGAGTCCCTTATTTTCTCTCTGTATTTTGCCTAACTTCAGAATAAAAACAAAAGCAAACACACAAAATATTTGAATAGAAAATACTTCCTACAACATGCAATTTCTTACTAAGTTCGTTTTCAATTGACAAGTGGACAGATTTACAACAGACAAAGAAAAGAAAAACGAAGAACAAAACAACCTTTCTCAATTTATTCTAAAATCAGAGGAGATCAATCATTATCCCCCTCTTCTTCCTCTTCTTCATTTGCTTCTCCTTCTTTTTCTTCTTCCTCTGCTGCCTCATCTTCTTCTCCTTCTGCTTCTTCTTCTTCAGATGCTGCAGCCTTGTTCTGGCCTTCCTCCTGTTCAGGAGCTTTGAGAAAACCAAGTTGAGATAGGATGAAATTGTCCATGTTATTCAGTTTGTCCATGATTTCTTTCCTGGTTTTCAACTGGTCGTCCTCAATCTTCTTCAGTCTGTCTTCAATCCTCTTCAGCCAGATTGGATTTTCTTCCACTGCTACTGTGGAGGTTGATGCTGCAGCATTCTTTCCTCGTGATTTTGGTGAGGATATAGTTTCTCCAGCAAGCACCTTTGCCTTCTTGCTGACCCTTTCAGTGGTGTAGGGTGTGATTGGTTCTGTGATCTAGAACCGTTCCTCATCATCAGCAATGGGAACATTGGCTTCTTGGCATAACTGGGTGATCAATCCAGGGAAGAACAGGTAACCAAAATCAGCTTTGGAGTAAGCCATAATTTCGGCTTGAATAATTCGCCCACATCAATGGGCCTTCCATCCAGAATACAAGAGAGCAATATTGCTCTTTCCTTGTGCACAGTTTCAGTGTGGGAAGTAGGCTTTAGCCTACTTTTCAAAAAATGGTACCACACCCTTGCTTCGGGTTTCAGTGCACTTCTCAGAAAGGAGAGACTCTTTTGGGCCGACTCATTCCATGTCGTCCCTTCCACACACAAGTCCTCAAGGACCTGTTTCAGAAATTTCTCATCATTGGTGGTCTTCAGACCTTGATATTCATCCACAATGGTGGGCAATTGGTACACCTTCTTGATGGTAGCACTGCTAAAGGACACACTTGTTCCTCTGACCATCACCTTGGTCAATTTGCTCTGGAGCATGTTGGCGTAGAATTCCCTAACAATAGAGATTACTGCTTCATCTTCATGGAGACAGAATTTCCCCCATTGATGTGCATCGATGATGTTGGTGATGTATGGGTCATATGCCCCAACATCGATGCTGACTTGTACGAAACCTCTATCAGAGAAGAGATTCCTCTTCATCATAACCTCATGCCTCTGTACAGCCCGTGCATTGATGAAGGTGGGTATGGCTTCCAATTTCTTAGGGGTGCCAGAGTGCTTTACATTCATACCCTTAATTTTTCCACTCCTGGTTGATGTTCCCTCCATTGCTAGGACTCCAAACTCAGATGTTTGCTATCAGTCGTGATTGACAATGGGGACTCCAAACTCAGTTTCTTGCTTTGGCTCTTTGGAACAATCTGAGGTTTCCTTTAGGATTGAGAGAGAGTGAAGATGAAGAGAAAATGGGTACCTTTTTGCACGATCAGAGAGGGGATAAGGATGCAGGGATGTTGGCAGCTTTTTATAACTACTTCATGGCCATTTGCGGCATTCCCATTGGCCCACTGCTCAACTGCAGGGCATGATAACCTCTCTCCTCCAACGTTCCAGTTTTAAATGCTCAACGGTCATGTTGGGTTAATCAGCAAAACCCACGCTGTAGCATCATTGGGCTTTTCCTGCTTTTGCAGTGGCCTAGTGCGGCCTAATTTCTTCCTAGCCCACAGCTCCTTTGTTATAGCCTGTGATGATGTTGTGTCATTACTACAGCGTTGATTTTCCTTCCTTTTTCCTATCTGCTCCCAAAAATTAAGAACTTAGAATCAAAACACATGCTTCCTAATTGAAAAAATTAATGAAAAAGCTTAATTAAATCAAAATGAATTGTTAGTATCCTAGGGCTGCCTCCCTAGAGCGCTTGATTTTAAGTCTTCAGCCTGACTTGCTCTTTCTTGGACTCAATTAGGTTCTCCCAAGTCCTTGTCTGCATGTCCTCCCCAATAATGCTTAAGTCGTTGGCCATTAACTTTGAATGTGTCTCCCCCATTTTCACTCATCACTTCAACAGCTCCATGTGGGAATGCTTGGACCACTCTAAAAGGTCCTAACCACCTTGACTTAAGTTTTCCTGGAAATAATTTGAGTCTTGAATTGAATAATAGCACTTGCTTTCCTTGCTCAAAGCTCCTATGCAAAATATTTTTGTCATGCCATTTTTCATCTTCTCTTTATATAACTTGGCATTTTCATATGAGTCCAGCCTGAATTCATCAAGCTTATTAACCTGCAGCATTCTGTTTTCCCCTGCTGCTTTAGCATCCAAATTCAGCTTAGTTATTTCCCAATAAGCACTATGCTCCAGCTCCACAGGAATATGGCATGCCTTCCCATAGATAATTCTGAATGGTGATGCACCTAAGGCAGTCTTGTATGCGGTTCTGTATGCCCATAAAGAATCATCCAACCTCAGTGACCAATCTCTCCTTGTAGGATTCACCACTTTCTCCAATATCCTCTTGATTTCTCTATTGGATACTTCAACCTGCCCACTGGTCTGAGGGTGGTATGTTGTAGCAATCTTGTGTCTAACCCCATACTTTGCTAATAGATGTTCAAATTGTTTGCTGCAAAAATGGGATCCTTCGTCACTGATAATTGCCCTTGGTGTGTCGAACCTTGTGAAGATGTTCTTTTTGAGGAATTTCCAGACAACCTTTGAATCATTGGTGGGTAGTGCCATGACTTCCACCCATTTGGACACATAGTCCAAAGCCACTAGAATGTATTGATTTCCAAATGATGGTGGGAATGGTCCCATGAAATTCAGCCCCCTAACATCAAACAGTTCCACCTCAAGAATAGGGTTAAGGGGCATTTCATGCCTTCTTGACACATTTTCAGTCCTTTGGCATCTATCACAACCTGAAACAAAAGAGTGTGAATCTTTAAAAATGTTAGGCCAGTAAAAACCAGATTGTAAAATATTTGCTGCAGTTCTGATTCCAGCATAGTGGCCTCCATATGGAGATGAATGACAATGCTCCAATATGGCTTGTATTTCTCCTTCAGGTACACATCTTCTTATGATTTGATCAGGGCATCTCTTGAATAGGTATGGTTTATCCCAAAGATAGTATTTGCAATCATGGATGAACTTCCTCCTTTGCTGTGAACTCATGTTGTTGGGCAGAATTCCACTCACTATGTAGTTTGCAATGTCAGCATACCATGGTGCTGGAGCAATGGTAATTGCAAAAAGCTGCTCATCTGGAAATGCATCCTTGATTTACTCTTCAGGCTTATCCGCTTTACCTTCATCCAACCTTGATAAATGGTCTGCCACTTGATTCTCTGTGCCCTTCTTGTCTTTTATCTCCAAATCAAATTCTTGTAGCAAGAGCATCCACCTGATTAGCCTCGGTTTCGAGTCCTTCTTATCTACTAAGTACTTGATAGCTGCATGGTCAGTATAAACAGTCACTTTAGCACCAAACAAATTAGATCTGAATTTTTCAAAAGCATAAACCACAACCAATAATTCCTTTTCAGTGACTGTATAATTGAGCTGAGCTTATGTGAGTGTTTTGCTAGCATAATAAATGGGATGAAACACTTTGTTGTGTCTTTGTCCCAACACTGCTCCAATAGCATGCTCACTAGCATCGCACATCATTTCAAATGGTAGACTCCAATCAGGGGCTACTATGATAGGTGCTGTGACCAGTTTCTTTTTCAGTTCTTCAAATGCTTCCTTGCAATCTTCATCTATAATGAATGGTGCATTCTGCTCCAGCAATCTACAAAGTGGCCTTGAAATTTTTGAGAAGTCTTTGATGAATCTTCTGTAAAATCCAGCATGCCCCAAAAAGCTTCTGATCCCTTTCACATTAATAGGTATGGGCAGCTTCTCAATCACTGAAACCTTGGCTTTATCCACTTCCAGCCCTTCCTTTGAGATCTTGTGACCCAAGACTATGCCTTCTCTAACCATGAAATAACACTTCTCCCAATTGAGTATGAGATTAGTGTCTTCACATCTCTGAAGTACATCTGATAGGTTGGCAAGACATGAAGTAAATGACTCCCCAAAAACTGAGAAATCATCCATGATATTTCCACAAAGTCTTCAACCATATCTGTGAATATAGCCATCATACAACGCTGGAAGGTTGCTGGAGCATTACACAGGCCAAATGGCATCCTTCTGAATGCAAAGGTGCCATAAGGGCAGGTGAAAGTAGTCTTGTCCTGGTCTTCAGGTGCTATATCAATCTTATTATAGCCTGAGTACCCATATAAGAAACAGTAGAACTCCTTGCTTGCAAGTCTATCCAGCATCTGATCAATGAAGGGCAAGGGAAAGTGATCCTTCCTTGTTGCATCATTCAGTTTCCTATAGTCCATGCAGATTCTCCATCCTGTTACAGTTCTTGTAGATATCATCTCATTATTTTCATTCTCCACTACTGTAATTCCTCCCTTTTTAGGGACACATTGGACTGGACTCACCATTGGCTATCTGAAATAGGGTATATCACTCCAGCATCTAGCCATTTTATGACTTCTTTCTTCACAACTTCCTTCATCATAGGATTCAGCCTCCTCTGATGTTGTACGGTACTACTATAGCCTTCGTCTAGCAAAATTTTGTGCATACACAGTGATGGACTTATGCCTTTTATGTCAGCAATGGTCCACCCCAATGTTGTTTTGTGTTTCTTCAAAACCTCTAGCAACTGTTCCTCTTGCAACGTGGTCAATTGAGATGAGATTATTACGGGAAGAATGTCATTTTTTTTCCAAGTATGCATATCTCAAATGATCAGGCAGTGGCTTAAGTTCTAGCACTGGTGGTTCCTCAGCTGAAGGCTTTGGTGGTTGAGTCTTTCTTCCTGGCAAGTTCAGAGATTCAAAGTGTCTTGCTCTGAATGGCATCACTGGTTGGGCATCAATCCAAGCTAGACATGCTTCTACCTCCTCTTCATCAATTGCACCTTCTTCTGCTATAGCAACTTCTAAGGGCTCCTTCTCAATTTCTGTCTCCTGTTGCTGTAGCAGCTCTTCATCAGCATCTTTTATTGCAGCACACTCCTTCTTTTGACTTGGATACTTCAAGGCATTTAACACATTGAAAGTTATCTGCTCATTATTGACTCTCATAGTCAGAGCTCCTTTTTCAACATCAATAAGAGTTCTTCCAGTAGCTAGGAATGGTCTACCTAAGAGCAAAGGTACCTCCCTATCTGCTTCAAAAGCAAGAACAATGAAGTCAGCAGGAAATATAAATTTATCCACTCTTACTAACACATATTCAATTATTCCTTCTGGGTAAGTGATGGATCTGTCAGCAAGCTGTAGGGTGACAGTGGTTGGACGTGCTTCTCCAATTCCCAGTTTGGTGAAAATACTCTTGGGCATAAGATTGATGGATGCACCAAGATCACATAGTGCCTGCCCAACATAGGTGTTACCAATTGAGCAAGGGATTGTGAAAATCCCTGGATCCTTCAATTTAGGTGGTAACTTGTTCAAGAACCTGTTACTTTCTTGAGTGAGAGCTACTGTCTCATATTCCTTGACTCCCTTTTTTCTTGACAAAATGTCTTTCATGAACTTTGCATAGCTAGGCATCTGTTCAAGAGCCTCTACCAATGGAACATTGATATGTAATTGCTTCAGCACGTCCATGAACCTTTTGAATTGCTTGTCATCTTGCTGCTTATGAAGCCTCTGAGGAAAAGGAGGTGGTGGTCTACTTGCTTTGTCAGCAGGCTGACTATGCTGCTTTCTTACTGCAGCATTCTGTTCTGGACTTTTGGTCTGTTTGTCAACCTGTTGCTCTCCAATTTCTTCTTCCACAACAACCTGCTCTACTTCGTTCTGGCCTTCTGACTCCTTCATCTTGTGGTAGTCTTTAATATGGTCTGGTTCATCTACAGCCTTTCCATTCCTTAATGCTATAGCCTTGATCTGCTCTTTTCCTTCTCCCCTTGGATTTTCAGTGTTGCTAGGCAGTGTGCCTACAGGTCTGCTCCTCATGGCATCAGCTAACTGCCCTACTTGATTCTCCAAGTTCTTTATTGATGCTGATTGACTCTGAATAGTAGCATCATTCCTTGTAATGAAGTCTTTCAGCATATTTTCCAACGAACTAGAGTTGTCAAATTGTTGTCTAGTTTGTTGGTATTGCTGTTGCGGCTGCTGTTGTTGCGGCTGTTGCTGCTGAAATGGTG